>NC_060288.1:29741993-29945725 GCF_021613505.1 Equus quagga | reverse complement strand
GGGGGGGGGGGGGGGGGGGGGGGGGGGGGGGGGGGGGGGTGTAGGAGGGGCTGTTACACGCGCCGGTCTGGGTTCAGATCAGTTCTGTTCTCTGGTCTCCCAAGGCCTTTGGTTTATGGGGTCCCCTGGACGGAAGCTTCCCCCCATCAGCGGGTCTCCACTGAATCAGCGGCAGGAGTCCTGGATGATCCCCTGGTCGCGTGGCCCCTCTCCCGCTCCTTCCCGACCCACACCGCAGCGATCGCAGACTCTAGGGGAGGGAGCGATGTTCTCTCCTACCGTTCCAGCGCCTCCAAAGGTGTAAGCAAGGTTATGATCTCCACCTTCTTGGTATTGTAGGTCTCTAACGAGCTGGCATTATGTTTATTCTCTGAAATTCAGTTCTTCCAATCTTTTGTTGTATTTTGGAGGGGAGAGAATCCCGGGTCAGCTCACCCCACCATTTTGCTCCACCCCTTGTACATTATCCTTTGAATTAATTTTCATTAGCACCTGAACAGAGCCTGAGTATTTTTGATACAACCTCAGGAGCCAGGACATGCCTTCAGCAAAAAACTGTTTAATACAGTACTTGAAAAATTGCTCTCAGTGCCCACTGCCCTCTATAGCCTCTCCCTAGCTCTTAAGGCATTTGTGTTTCTTCTGACTAAAAGAACCTGAACTTTGTTACCTCCTATTAAGTCCACTGTTTTCTCCAAAATTCCTATCAGAGAAGTTCAACTCATCTATTGGTTGGAGGAAAACAGCTAAATTGTACTATAGTGGGAAAGTCTGAGAAAAGATCTTAATATGTCAGCTTCCCCAAGTTGTATTTAAAATAATGAATAAGCCATCTCAAAGGAATCTAATTCATTTGGTGGCTTTTTAGCATCTATTAAAATGCCCAGTGGGTCCACTATCAAGTTTGCTTAAATTTAAAGTCATCTCTGCATCTATGTCTTAAAGATATTAAATGAGTCCGGATATTTAGGTTCCTTCTGGATTAATTTTTCTTTGAATAACACTGGGAGAATAGTTTTTTTAGTCCAGAAAGTCCACTCATGTTACTTTCAGGTTTCCATTTTGGCCTACATAACTGGATCCTTGTGCTTTATTTTGAGGTCTGTCTAAATGAAGAGTGACATCTGTTAATCAATTAGGTAGGAGACATTAAAAATATGGTTCAGAGTTTCCCCAGCATCCTCTCCAATTTCTTATTCTTTTAAATCATTAATTATACAATAGAGCAGAGAGATGAAGCATTACTGGTAAATCAAAAGAATTAGTTATAAGTTATTTTTATTTAAATTTAGAATGTGTTACCGAATTTTCTTTGGCAAAATGTTTGTGTTTCTTAATAGAACTTCCTTATAACTAGTGATACTTTAGGAGGATTCTCAGGACCTGGATTTTAAAAGGCAGGACAACAACATATCAGCCGTGGTCAACTTGTATAATCTTCGTGAGGCACACTTTCCTCATCTGTAAGATGGAGAAAATAATAGTGTTCTTTCTTATAAAGTTTTGGGAATGAGTAGGAGATGTGAGAAAATGGTAGAGTACGATGCAAATTAAATAAAGTTGTGTTGTTTAATTGACATTTGCCAAGCGTCCATCAATCGATGTCAGGAAGGAGGCGGTCCAGAATCATACAAGGCAGCAAAAATAAATCAATTTGAGATTCAAAGATTTCCACAAGAATAATAAAGAGTTGGCCGGATACCTTTAATGCATTTTATAGTTGGCACTTAGAATTTCCTTCACTGTCTTAAAAGGAATTAAAAATGATGTTTTTGGTCTACTTTGAGCTGTCAGAAATTTGGCTTAAAAGTTTATAAAGATGGTCGATGGCAGGGTTGTGAGATTTATGAATGTCTTAAGAACAGTATGCTCAAGTCTTCGCAAGGAGGCTGCCTCCAGTGGAAACTGAAATGATGTTACACATCGAGCCTCCCTGTGTGGGGTGTGGAGGGGGTGCAGGTGGCTCCGGACTCCCTTCCATTGCCTCTAAACTTCATGGCTTTCAATTTATCGGTCTCCGAAGGATGACGAGTTGAATCTCTCCTGATAGCATTTGAAGCTGTGGTTCCACAGAGGATTTAACGCTGTACTTGCAGGGAGTCTGGGTGTTTCAAATCTGAGGCTTAAAACACTAAGCCATCCCCTCTGGCTTTTGCACTGATGCTGTGAAATCCATTTGAGAAACATGCCCATGTTCTGCTACTTGTTCAAAGCTGTAAGCGTGACTTGGCATTGAAATAATAATTTCTTTTTCAAAAACTCCCCACGGAACTACTACCTGGTTTTCTAAATACAGGTTATTCATTTGATTGGCGTTTGCTCTTCTCACTTGCACAGACTGTAAGTAATGATTGTTGCTAATGTTAGCGGACTGTGGTCCCGTGTTTCTAATTTAAATCCACTTTTACATTAATCTGGGAACTCTTGATGTTACTACCTGATTGTATATTCTGGATGTAATTAGAGAGATTATACAGAAATAAGTGTTATTTTATTCTTCTCTAAATGAGAAAGAAAGTATTCTTCCTTTCTGAAATATTTTTTCTGTTTCATGCCCTGGAAACCATTTGGCAAATCAATAACAGATTCAAATCACATTTTTTTTTGACTTTTCGACCTTTAAAAGTCATCTTGGGGACTTACAGGACCAAGATTGTATAGTGGAAGATTGTCTTATGCAGTGATTTCTTTTCAAAATAAGTTCTATAGAACATATTTTCAATTTGTAATTTTAATACCGGGCCACTGCTATGATAAAGTTGTCATAATGAAGATACAGTAGATCATTTTACATGGTGGAATCTGCTTTTTTATGAGAATTGTTTATAATGTCATGATGTCTCCATGAATGTGATCCATTACAGTAATAAAGGCGTAGAGCGACAGAGCAAACTTCATGATGTCTTCCCACCGCTTTAAAAATCGCTCTCACCTTGTTGTTAACTAATGTCACTGATCATTTTAATGAAGAAATTTAACAATAAAAGCAAAATTCTAAAAACGCAATGACTTACAGCAAGTACTCTCACCATTTAAAAAAATACTCATTTGTTAATCAAATGATTTAAAAATATTCTAATAATGAATAAATGCGTCATGCGTATAACTATCCAACTAGTCTGTTATTTCCTGATGGTTCTTATAAAGATTTAAAAGGAAAGATTATTTTACATGTAACTTAGCATTCATTTTTTCACATTTTAGAAACATGTATGTGTTCTTCAACAACCTCTTAAGTATGCTAGCCTTTTTTGAAGATCACGTACTTAACATTTTGGTAAATATCTGTTTGGTGAAAAATCTTGACGTTATATACACTGTTGTACACCCTGCTTTTTTATAAGCTATCTTTAACCTCTTTTCATGTCACTAATATTCTTCGCACTATTTTAAACTCTCTTTGTTATGAAATATATTATAAATATAGAAAAGGACATCAAACATGAATATACAGCTTTAAAGAATTTTGCGTAAAATGAACACCCATGTAATCACCACTCATATCAACAAATAGAATATTTTGAGTGCCCCAGAAAACCCCTAACTGCTCATGTAACATAATTTTTAATGGAGGTATAAAATTCATTCATGACTGAACGAAAATTTATTGTTTTCTACTGTCTTTTAAATTATGTCTTTGTATATAAATAATTTTTCAGAATTAACCTGTCAGATGTTACACTGCGTTTCTATGATAGACTGTAGCAATTAGAATAGTGTCATGCTAGACGGTGAGTGAAGGTCAATATCAGGAACTCAGGACTCCTAATGGCTCAGGTGGGTGAGCAGAGTTAGCTCAGGCTGTTACTAATGCTTGGGAGATTGACAAGAAAAGGGCAATTCTCCCTCTGGGATAAAAAAGATGGTTACTTTTGAGAATAAGAGATTAAAGGAAAAGGGAAGCCTTAATGCCTGATAATCTTGATCTTCTCTAGGTGTAGTATATATCACCTGCCGAGATTACAGCAGGCTTGAAATGGAATTGGTGACTAGAAATTGGTGAGGGATTTTAGAAGATTCCTTCTGGGAAGTCTCATAAAGATGGGCAATAATTGAGCAAAAAAATTGTGGAGCATGAATGAAGATCCATTTGAAATCAGAGAGCCTGATAGTGCCAAATCCTAATTAATCAGTCTTTTGCCTTTCTCCAGTATCATTCCAAAGCCCCCAAATTATAACATATAAAGTGGGAATTTTCTCCTCCTGGGGAAGGAGTCTACTTGGTTGATGGAGAATTTGTTGGTATTGGTGACAGTGGCTCAGTGGAGACTGAGCACTGGGGCGGGGTGGGGGAGGGCTGTGCGTGTAAACAAACTGGAGAGGAGAGTTAACACGTGGGTCAGTGGAAGGTTTTGAGCGACTGGAATTCATGTGAAGGTAGAATGCCCATTTTAGTGGATGTCGAGTGCTGGCGAGTGGGAAAATTAGGAGGTTGTAATAAACGACAACAGCCCTTTTCACATACTATTGAATATTGCATTCTAGGCTTCAAAGGCAGGTTCAGTCCTCAAATTGAGGAGGGAACTTACAATCCAGGGCGGTCTTAGCCTTCAACACCCCCGAAATTGTTGCCTTCCTTTCTCTTTCCTTCTTTCCTCACCTCTTTTTTCTTTCATCCATCCTTCCTCCCCTCTCCTCTCTTCTACTCTCCTTCCTTGCTTTCTTCTTTTCACAAGTATTTATTGATTGCTTATTATGTGTCAGGAATGTTTTTATGTGGTATAAATACAGTGGTGAACATAACAGACAAATTCCTACTCTGATGGAACTTATCTAAATCACCAAACGAATACATAGTATGTTAAAGAGTAGTAGAAGCCACAGAGGAAAATAAAGCAACAAGATGGGATTGCTTGGGTGGGATGCTCATGGTGAAGGTGATGAGAAATGGTGAGATTCTAGATGAGTTTTGAAGAAGAACCTGTAGGACTTGCTAATGGTTTGGATATGTGGTGTGAAAGAAAGAAAGGAGTTAGGTTTGGTGCCAAGGTTTAGCTAGCTGTGTTGGACGGTGTGACCAGACATAACTTAAGATGAGAAATGGGATAAGGAATACATTTTGGCTTTGGGTACAGAGTGACCTTGGAGTTGACTTAATTAATGTAGTACTCTGACACATTTCTGAGTCTTATGAGGGTGAAATCTGTACTGCTCTCTGGTCTCTGGAGTGTACTCACAGGAGAGGTACCTGGGGTTGAGGGAGTAGCTTCAGGAAAGGAGAAGCAGGACTCTCCTGCTAAACTGTGGATATCTTCCTCACAAGAGGAGTGTCACATCACTGGCTGACCAAAGTCTAATGTTTAAGTCCACTGGGGGAGAACAAAAAGCTGAGGAAAGTTAGGGAGAGTCCTTTTTCCTAACTGCTTATATTTCTTTTCATGTTGAGGGTATTCAGTGAACGCTTGGCCTCTCTACTCCTTTACTCTGAGTGACTTATTTGATGGATACATTTGGGAAGACCCAACTGGGCGGGCTCACCTTTGCCCTTTTTCCTCTGGAGTCTGAGCAGCTCACAGGGACTAGGTTCTTTGTCCTGCTTTGTCATGCCTGGCTGGGTAGTGTAGGTGAGGAAGACATTTTCTCTTCCCAAATGTGGGTTCGTCTGGCCGGAGAACGAATTAAATTCACATGAGCCAGAATAGCAAGAGAAAATTAAACAAAGCTTTATGAGGAACCATGGCCCAGGGCCTTTCTTCCCGAAGGAAGAAAGGGCACCGAAGAAGTGGGGTGCACATAGTGGTTATATACTCCCAAACAGGGTGTTTCACATGTGATTGAAATGTCCCTCCCACAATAGTCACAAGATTGCCCTGTCAGCACAGTGCTTGATGGACACAGCAGGTAGTGGTCTGCTATCTCAGTGGGTGTAGGATGAGGCAAGTCGATTGTCTGGAGCTGGGCGGTCACAGGTGAGCGCAGCAATCAGTTCCTTCCCTAAGGAAAGATGCTTAATCCTTAAAGAAATGCCAACATTGGGAGGGGGAGGGAAGTCAGTTACAGGAGGTCACCAGACAAGCACAATAAAATGCAGATTTAAGTCCTTGCCTTTGCTATTGATTAAGAGTTTCTAGAGAGAAGGTCATCTCCTTTCTTCTTCCTGGTACAGAGAGGGAGGCGCCTTTACAGATAGAGATTTACCTTACAAATGTAAATGTGTCCTAACAAAGGGCAAGTTCCATTCCTCAGAGCCTCCTTCCCTGTCCCAGTTTATCAAAAGCAATCAGCCTCAAATAATCCTGATGCCAAAGAGACATATCTTGGGGTGGCCAATTCCAGGTCCATGCCTGGCTGGGTAGCTTGGGCAATTCTGGATTGAGTGCAACAAAGCCCATTTGACTCTCACGGTAAGAGATATCCTCTGGCTTAGTCTTTATTAATTATGAAAGTGATCTTCAGGCCTCTGTCTGCCACTCCTGGATTTTATATTTCGGTATATTCAGAACCCTGGTGAGGAAGAGGAGTACTATTGATTGAGTCCCCTAGAGAACCAAGCAGCCATAATAGTCACCCCGCCGCCTTCTGTTTCGTAGCAGTTTACAGAACATATTCTCACGTGTAATCTCATCTATGGATCCCATTCTGCAGGTGAAGGAATTGAAGTTTATGGGAGTTAAATGACATGACCAGACTCATATTACCAAAAGAAGCAGTGAGATCCTATATCCACGTCTCCTTACTACTAAGCATGTTTTTTTCTTATGTCCACAACTACTTCATCTATACATTAAGGATAAATTTTCTTTGAGTCTTTGGGGTAGTGCCTACATCCATCAAAGTTTGAGCAGCAGCATAGGGAACCTCTGTCAAACTGTGGAAATGGAAAACTTGCCACTAGATATTTTATTAGTTAAAACCTTGCACATTCGTTCATTCATCTCTCATTTGAAATATGTCAAATTTTTCATTTGTGTCTGAAACATATTCAGATACATTTTCCTTGTGAGTTGCCCTTCATGGAGTTTTTTTTTAAGTGCTGAATTTTGGTATTAATTTTATGATGTTTGTTATCTGGTGATATTTGTGACTCAACCAGGAAATGAATAATAACATCCCAAAATTGTTGAAGAATTTCTGTAGCAGCTGCTTTCTACCAAGTACTTTTTAATTCCTCCATCTTGGCAAAATACAACATCTATTAATTATTGCAAAATTTTAAAAGTTTCCAGCTTCACAGTGGAAACTGTGTTGTGCTTATTTTCACGTGAAGGAAAATCTAACATGGTGAGTACCCAGGAGAGTGATTATGGACAGAGAAGAGAACAATATGAAATGGCACTGGAACGTTTCCATGTGGCAGTAAACTCTTGTCTCCAGCCAAGACCTATCAACACAGATAGAAGGATGTGAATTAGCTGTTGAGGCTGTGCATTTACTATTAAGAGCAACTGTGCAATCTAGTTTTCAAGACCTGTGCTACCCAAGCAATTTTTCTACATTACATAATGTTATCATTTAAATATTGTCATTCAAATGTGAAGACCAGCTGTGCCTATCAGGACACAGCTGTCGGGTTGAGGTGTAGATAAGCCATCTGGTGCTTGGTTCTGGGTGGTTAAATTCCAGCCGGGGATTTAACTTCATATCCAGCTGTGATAAAGTAAATTGAAGGCTGCATATTATTCCTCAGAAATCACTCCTTTGGGATATTCCTCAGAAATAAATTTTAACCAGAGGTGTCATTGATTGGTTCTCCACGTTCAATTATAGCATTTGCAGAAATAAAACCAAACCAAACAATTGTTCGGCCATTTCATTTTCTTTGTATGAAATAAAATAGTTAAAGAGAGGGAAGCTTTTCAGTCCTCTTCAAATTATTTGTGTACAGGGACAATCTGTAGTGTAACTGTCTGGCTTCACTCATGTCTCTGAACCATGAAAAGAAAAATCAGGCGATTGGTAAAGGCTGAGTAAGACAGCAGAGGTGGCAATTAGCGTGGTTGCCAGAATCATTCTGTCTGTAGGTACGTGAAAGAGGAGAAAGCAGCAGAATTGTTCACAGTAGTCGTCGCTGTGCTCAGAAACATCCCTTTCTCAATTCCAAATGTTTTCAAGGAAATGCTGCCTTGACCTTTTGTATGTGTGGTTAATTGTGGAATGCTGAGGAGGAAAAAGACCTTGAAAAACTGGACCACTCCATTGTCTTCAGGCCTGTCTGTGTTTAACCATCTATATCATGGAACTAATCTTTGTCAGTTTTTAACATCTTTAAAGGAGCAGACTTTTACTATAACTTCTTGCAATATTTTACTTAGTGAATGCTCTATATTAATTTTTATCTCAAGCAAATAACATTAGTATATATTAATTACTGAGTGGGATAGAGTTATGGTATATATTAATGTATGTTAGGTGTCAAATAATTTAGCTGATACAGAGGTAAAATGGTTTCCTCTTTCTTTAAAACTAATTCACTTAATTCTATCCTGTGGCTTCTGATTGGATAAAAAAATTTTTATTTCTAGGTGGAACTTTCTTCTAGGAGCCACAATTGCTAATTTAAACACAAAGGAAAGTAAATGTGGGTGTGTGTAGAGAAACTGTTTAGTAAAGACACTTTATTTTCTTTTCAAAGTGTTTAGAAAAAATCTTGTAGGCAGAATATGTGAGTAACCAGAACACAGAGGTAAGCATAGTGATGCAAACTTCAAATGCTTATCTATTACTCAGGGTTCTCCAGAGAAAAAGAACCAATGGGAGGGCAGTAGATAGATAGATATAAGAGAAGCTTTATTATAGGAATTGGCTCACCTGGTTGTGGAGGCCGACAATTCCCACAATCTACTGTCTGCAAGCTGGAGACCCAGGAAAGCCAGTGGAATAATTCAGTTCTCGTCTGAAGGTCTGAGAACCAGGAGCTCAGATGTCAGAGGCCCGGAGGAGGTGGACATCCTAGCTCAGGAAGAGAGAATTTGCTCTTCCTCTGCCTTTTTGTTCTATTTAGGCCCTCAGGAGATTGGATGATACTGCCCCACACAGGTGAGGGGGAGCTCTTACCCTACTGACTCAAATGCTAATCTCTTCCAGAAACACCCTACCCTCGCAGACACACCCAGAATTACTGTTCTGCCAGGATCCGGGCCTCCCTTAGGCCAGTCAGGTTGACCATAGCATTAACTACCACAGAGGAGTTCAAGTTTGGTGGTTTATTTTCCTTTTGATTCTCAATGCAGAAGTCCTTAAGAAACACTTTTGATTTTAAGAATATGAGTTTAAGTTCACCACTTGTTTCTAAATATCTGAGAAGTCTAAGAGAAACCGGTGAAAGTGTATGATTACAATTCATTTATAATCCCTTTTGTGTATGTTTGTTGGGGAAAGACAATTTAAACAGAAAAGATTTTTAGGATTGATATCAGGATTATGTATTCCTTAGTGATTTCTCCAAAATATGTGTTTAAAAACCCTACTCATCCTTTGAATACAAGATAAAGAAGTCCATCCCTTGAATTCTGCAGGTGCCCGTAGTCTGTACCCCAAGCCCAGGACTGAATGGGGCTGATGGCAGCGATTGAAGTGGCTCCGTGGAGCATGCAGGGGCAGGCTTGAGGTCACAGAAATCACAGGGCAACATGAGAAACAGCAAGGAGAAAACAAAGGTGTTTGCAAAGATTCTAAATTTATAAAGATTCGAAACAGTACTTCACCTCTTATCAGATTTAAACTGTAGACAGTTGTTAAATTTTAAACAAACTTTCTTTTCATTGTGAATACTTTAAAAAATAATTTTATTACATGCTTTTGAAACTCAGTGCAGGCAAATGAACGACTGAAAATTACTGCTACGTGGTGCTAGAAGTTTCATTATCTGTCTTAGAGAAATTAATTTTGCCGACGTCACCATGCTTCCTAAAAGACTTCCAAGGATGGCAAATGTCCCTTCTTCTTTACAACAAAGAAATGATAGGCTGGTGGGAAAAGTGTAAGGAAAACTAATTTTCAGTGACTTTGGCTGTTCACTTTGTGTGAATTATTTCTTTTGAAAATGGGAGTTGAGCAAGAATCTCCTGAATTAGTGAATTTTAAAAGTACTTGAAATGATTATGGATATTTTTATAATCCCTATATTATATTGTGAAACTATCAGGGGACAAATGGGGAATGGTGACAATTATGCAAGTAAATCTGATGTTTCTATGAAGGCACAGGTTGTGGAGTCAGACCTTCTATGATAGAGAAGAGATTTGTTGTTTTTGTTTTGGTGAGGAAGATTGGCCCTGAGCTGACATCTGTTGCCCATCTTCCTCTTTTTGCTTGAGGAAGATTGTCTCTGACCTAACATCGGTGCCAGGCTTCCTCTATTTTATATATAGGAAGCTGCCACAGCATGGCTTGATGAGTGGTGTGTAGGTCCATGCCCCAGATCCAAACCTGGGAACCCAGGCCACCAAAACGGAGCGTGCAAACTTAACCACTACACTACTGGGCCAGCTCCTATTGTTGTTGTTTTGAATTTGTCCTGACTGGGACCTGAGTTTTGGTTTCCAATTTGAGAAGGTACTAGAAGCTGTGATATTGATAGTGCTTAAATATGTCAATGTTATGTACACAACAATGACCATGATGATGAACAGCTACCATTTGTTGTGTACTTACTGTGGGCCCAGCCTGTTTAAGTATTTCATGTGTTAATTTATTGAATCCTCTCAACACTATTATTATCCACTCTATATAGGCGAGGAAATGAGACTCAGAGAGGTTAAGTAACTTCCCCAAATTCTCAAAGCTATTAAATGGTACAGCCAGAATACAAATTCATAACATCTGATTCCAGAAACCACATCCCTTTATGGTACATTATCTTGCCTCCAAACTATTATTTTATGTTATCTGATTGTGATCTCATAAACAACCAGGACTCACAATGCACAAACACACATAACATACACATGTGTGCATTCTTTTCCCCTTAAACAGGCAACCAAAGACATGATTATGTTTAGAATATATTTAAAATGCTAGATTAATAGTTACCTAGTTAATTTCCTTTAAGTCAAAGCCTTCCATATTTTGCAAAGAAGTTGAGGAGAGCAATTCGGAAAATGATCAATTGAAAGATGACAATCATTCAGTTAATGAAATGAGTATTGGCGTTCAGAGAACAGAAGTGCCTTTGATTTGAGAGAGATTACCTAAATTGTACTCAAATATATTTAAAACAATTCGCGAAGAGTGAAGGACAAAGTTTCCACATCCTTATATACCGTGAAGACAGGGCGAGAGGAAATGAATTATGCTCACATAAAGGCAGATCTGGTTTAAACATAAACAAATCTTTCAGGATTATGTGAAATAGACCTCAGTCATAGAGACTCACTTGGTACTGCTCATCACAACTCACCCACCTATTGGGTGGTAACTGGATCGCTAAAATTCCTTCCACCTCTATGATTCTGTTGAACTTGCCAACGACGGTGCCATGTTGCCCTACCCTGAAAACTGATACAACTTGATTATAAGGGCAGTAATACATATAAACATATATGCTAAAGGTGACTACATAATCATTGGGAAAATACAAGAAAAACAGTCTTATTACCATTCTATAAGAGCTCAATGGCGGTTTTACAATGCATTTTGATTCCTTATATAATACCTTAGATGAACTCAATTAAATTCTAACCAAATATGGGTTGGTTAATCATGGATTAACCTATTTGTTGTTAGAAGCCTCTAGCCAAGTGCATAGTTTAGGTTAAGAAAAAACACATATTCTTCCTAGAAAGATTGTAATCACCAAAATTACAATAAAATAGAAGACATAATCTCCTCTGAAGGAAAGATTTTAAGCTAAAATTTTTTTTTTTTTAAAGATTTTATTTTTTCCTTTTTCTCCCCAAAGCCCCCCCGGTACATAGTTGTGTATTCTTCGTTGTTCTTCGTTGTGGGTTCTTCTAGTTGTGGCATGTGGGACGCTGCCTCAGCGTGGTCTGATGAGCAATGCCATGTCCGCGCCCAGGATTCAAACTAACGAAACACTGGGCCGCCTGCAGCGGAGCACGCGAGCTTAACCACTCGGCCACGGGGCCAGCCCCTTAAGCTAAAATTTTAACACACAAAATATATACAATCACTTCATTACTAGTTGTTTTGGAAGAGGAGCAAAAGAAAATTTTCTTTGGGGCAAAAACTTAATTATCTTAAATAGTTACTTTGCATTTATACAAATGATGAATTTTAGGAAGCATTAATCTTAGAAGTGCTGATCTATGTACTACTAACTCTCTAATCATCATATTACTATTATCTGAACTTTCCATCCTTAGGAAACCTACACCATTGGTAGAATGGGGCTCAAGGAGCATAAGGGATTACTTCTTCATCGTTTTGCTTGTTTTTTAAAAATACACAACACTATGATCAACTTTTTTGAATCTGTGTTCTGTTAGGTTATAATCTCATAGGTACATAACTTGTTTGATCTTGCTAAACTTCTTTTAAAAGTTCTCATCACAGAATAAATTCAATAATTTATTCTAGGTCCCCATAAAATTTCATCCCATCTTCCAAAGTTCTTCATCCCTTTTAACAGGTTTGGTGACATTTTCAAGGTCAGTAATTATTGAGGATAAATTGGAAGAAAATCTGGTTAAGATGAAGTCTAAAGGATTAGGTTATTTAAATATGAGACATTTCTTGACAATGAAGGTTATTAGCTATTAGAATAGAAATTACCCTTTTTGGTCTGTTGGTTATAAACATTCTCATTTATCTGACATGAAGTAAATGTAGTAATTTCAGAAGACTGGAGAATGGAATAAATGACCTTAAAAACTCATTCCAAGAATATAGTTATGAAATATATGATATGGGGCACAAAGTGATTAAATGGTAACTATCTGAGCCACTGTTCCCAGAGGACAAGAGATTGTTTAATGGTGACAAATAGGAAGCGTCATAACATACTTGAGTCTGCCCAGTGAAAGAGTTGCAGGTGACTCTTCTGATCAGAGTGACTTTAAAACCCCATGCCTCCCACCTTAATACCCAGAAAAACGCAGTCCCTTTGAGAAATTATAGACATTCAGGACTCAAGATTGGAAATACAGAGCTGAAGCACCCTACAGCCCTTCAGTCATAGCTGGAGCCTAACTAGAAGAGGAGATCTTTCCTATTTATTAGTTGATATAGATCATGCTTCAAAAATATATTGGAGCAAGTGCCAGCAAAGGCTAAGACTTATTAATAAGGGAACTTAAATACTTCTTCCTGGTGTCTTGGTGCTTAAGAAGCACAGCAGAGTGGTTAGACTATGTACCCTGGAGTCAGTCTACATGGGTTCAAACCCACTCTATAAACTTCATAGTTATGCAGAACTATGTATTGCTAATTGTAGACAGTTTTTATTTCTGAATGTGAATTCCATATTCTTCAGTGGATTCTCTTATCACTTTTATACAAGGTAGAGTAGATGTTTGGACAGGGCACACAGTTCTATCATAGTAGCTGAAGTCTCTTCTGAATAGTCCAAGTATCCATTCTGATAAACTAGTACTGATGAATCAAATTAAATAATTTGAATATCACTCCTGGGCCTAAGTATTATTGTATACATACTTGTATTTGGTTGTGCACATAGCCTGTGATGAGATATCTTCAGAAAAACCTCTATGTGGAATCAGAACTCTGTCATTTTCTTTGTAAGTAATTTTTCTTCTAATGAGAACTTGGTTACTCCTGTATTATGACCATTTTATTATTATTTTCAATTTATTTACTTTTATTGAGGTGCATAAGTTATACTATATCTGTATCTATAGTTACCTCTCTGTTTCTATAGAAGATATTTAAGTATGTCATATATGTGTGTGTATATCTATAAATGCACAGATATTAGGCATATAGTGATGAATTTTTACATATAAAAGTGCATCCATGTCACCACCACCTGGATCAAGGTATAGAACGTTTCCGACAGCTGTCCTTAGTCAGTTTACACTCTCTTCCAAAAATAAGCCCTATTGTGACCTCTATCACTGTAGAATAGTTTGCCTGTTCTTGAACTTTATGTAAGCGAAGACATTCAGTTTGTATTCTTTTGTGTCTGGCTTCCTTTTTCAACACTATGTGAGATTCATCTACGTCATTGCATGGAGCCATAGTTCTTTCTTTTTCATTGGTGTGTAACACACTGTTCTACAGTTTATTTATCCATTGTAGTGTTAATTGATGGCATTGTTTCTAGTTTGGGGCTAGCTGCAACTAACATGCTTATGTACGTTCTCTGGTAGACGTTAGCACTCGTTTCTCCAGAGTGTGTTCCCATGACTCATTGCTCTTAAGCAAGGTATGCCAAATAGGGTAGCTTGTTTTCCTCTTTGTTTTTGTTTTTGCTGAGAGCGATTCACCCTGAGCTAACATCTGCTGCCAGTCTTCCTCTTTTTTGTTTGTGGGCTGCTGCCATAGCATGGCCACTGACAGATGAGTAGTACAGGTCCATGCCTGGGAACTGAACCCAGCTGGCCAAAGTGGAGCATGCTGAACTTAACCACTAGGCCACCAGGGCTGGCCCCAAATAAAGTAGTTTTGTCCGTTTCTCAGATATCTGTATATCTGCCTGAAGGGGGATTTTTGTTAGAAAATCATCTGCTTAAAGCCTCTTTGTTTAGGAATTCTGTTTCCTTGCTCAGATGATATGTTGCTTTGGCTCCCCCAATAAAGGTCTCTGTCTTACCAAGAAAGCAAAACCAAATTGTAGAGCGATCTCGCGATAAGACTCCAATAAGATTTAAGCATCAGGGTCTAACAGGATTATGCCATAGGCAGATTGTAAAAAACTAATTTTACCATAAGTCTACTCTCTCAGCCCAAATTCTCTGCCCCAGAAAAGACAAACAGTAATACAAACAGTTCAGAATATCTCTGTCATTACCTGCAGCAATTTCCAACCCTTTCCTGCAAAAGGCATAAGAAGCATGTAAAACTTCTCTGTCACACGGCACCCTGATTGCTGGGAGAGCAACACCAGCTCTGCTCTGGGCCTCAGGACCCTTACTTCCTGGCAGAGGAAGCAAAAGCAGTGTGAATTATGTCTACATATGCTTAGGAATGTCATTTGACAAAGCATGATGAGTTGGAAACATTTTTCTTTGGCCTCGGTCTCAAAATTGATCTAGCTCAAAGTATCGAAGACCCCAAAACCTGACTCAGCAAGTGGCATCCTTCTTCCAGTTGCTCAGACTAAAGACCTAGTATTCACCCTTGATTTTCTTTCCTCAAACCCATCTTGAATCCATTAGCAAGCCTGTTCACTCTTTTTTGTTTTGTTTTATTTTATTTATTTTTTTATTAAAGTATAATTGTCATACAACATTATATTAGTTTCATGTGTACAACATAATGATTTGATATTGATACTGAGCAAGGGCTTGATCTGCTCACTGCAAGATAAAAGGCCAAGCAGGCGGTGGTAGAGAAAGAACTTTAATAAGCAATAAGCTAACATATTGGAAGATGGCGGACTATCATCCTAAAAGAACCACCTCAAAGGGAACTGATTTGGAAATGACTTACATAAGGGAAACGGGGTTGGGGAGTGGGCTCAGGAGTGTCAATGGATGAACGCAGGACATTGGGTGCCTCTCCATGATGAGGATTATTTTAGACTGGTTACTTTTAAAAACTGCAGATGGGAAGGAGGCTCTGAGGAGTAGAATTTACTTACCCTTTGATAAGAGACATTTACATTGTAAAGGAAATCTCCATCTGTAAAGGTGTCTTCCTCTGTACCAGGAAGAAGGGGGGATGACCTTATCTCTAGAAACTCTTAATCAATGCCAAAGGCAAGGACTTAAATCTGCATTTGTTTACTGTACTTGTGTGGTAATCTCCCATGATCAACTCCCCCTCCACCCCCAACATCTTCCTTTGTCTTTAGCTAAAAATAATATTTAAGATGGAGGCTTCAGCCATTTACTTAATCTGGTTTGATTCTTACCTAAAAATTATAGGACCACTCAATAACCAGACCCCACCTGCACTGGTACCATTTTAACAACTTTTTTTACATATTCTTTCCTTTGTCTTGTAAAGAGGTAACTCACATACCTATGCCTTAAATTTAGCCCTACCCTCAACCCATGTTTGCAGCAGCTCTTTACTGCCCATGGGTCCTGTCCCCATGCTATTCCACACTAATCTCTAAATAAAAGAACACTACTGCCAGACCTTGAGAGTCCAAGAAATCTTTCTTTCGACTCCTCGGATCACCAACCCCGCATCATCCGTAGCGGATCTGCTGAATGCAACATTCCTGAGGAATCTAAGAAAACCTCGGTTCCTTCTTTATCTGGGACAGAAGGAACAGTTTGGGCAGAGGACATAAATTTTCTGCTAACAAGTTATTCTATTTACCAATTACAGATTAGCTGGCCTACATGCAGTTCTAAGCGTTTTTCCAAAGCACATTGTGAGAAGAAGACGGCGAGGGGAGCATGTGGCCTTGGGGGCTGAAGTTCTAAGGATCCTCTGCACAGGGGTGACTGTCTTTCCTATTTCTTATGATGTGTGAAGCTCACAATCGGTCATTTTAGCTTCCAGTGTTCCTGCATGATGCGTAGTCAGGCGGAGGGCTGTCTGCAAACTACTCTCTTCTCAGTAGTCCTCCTGCTGTTCTGCAGGGCGAGCTCAGAAACTTTGGTCACTTTGTTTCCCATGTTTTTGTACCCACTTTGTGGGTACAGGCACAGTTTCATCCTAATCCAGGGAAACTTTAACTCCTTCGTCCTCAGTTTTAATATTTGTATGTATTGCAAAATGATCACTCCAAGTCTAGTTAACATCCGTCACCACACATAGTTACAGAATTTCTTTTTCCTGTGGTGAGAAATTTTAAGATCTACTCTCTTAACAACTTTCAAATATGCAATCCAGTGTTATTAAATGTAGTTAGTCACCATGCTGGACCTTACATTACCCTGACTTATTTATTTTATAACTGGAAGTTTGTGCCTTTTGATCCCCTCCACCCATTCCACCTCTGGCAACCACCAGTTTGTTTTCTGTATCTTTGAGCTTGGGTTTTGTTTTTTTTAGATTCCACATATAAGTGAGATAGTATGGTACTTGTCTGTCTTTGTTTGACTTATTTTACTTAGTATGATGCCCTCAAGGTTCATCAGTGTTGTTGTAAATGGCAAGATACAATTCTTTTATGTGAATCATATTCCATTTTGTATATATACCACATTTTCTTTGTTAATTCATCTGTCAGCAAGTCCTACTGACTCTTAGTAAAACACTCCAAATGCAACCACTTCTACCATTTCTCTGTGTCAGTCTTGTCCATGCCATCATCATCTCTCCCCCGACTTGGACATAGCAGCCCATGAACAGGCATTTCTGCTTCCATACAGTATTGCTGACTTGTTTCTGCAGTCTACCATCTCTACTGCAAATAGAATTATCTTTTGAAAATTTAAATTAGACAATGACACTCTGCTATTAAAAGACAGCAAAACAAAAGGCAAAACAAAACAAAACAACAAAAAAACCCAAAGCAAAAACTTCCTATGACTTCTCCTTGCACTTAGACCAAAATCCGTTTTGGCCAAAAAGACTCTAGATTCTCCATCTTGACTGCCCCTTGAGAATCACCTGGACAGTTTACAGATACTGGCTTGGCTGGGCACATGGCATTTCACAGCTCCCCAGCAGGTTCTGATGTTCACTCAAGATTGAAAACCACTTCTCTAGGGTTCCTTCTACGGCTCTCTTCCTCTCTCTCTCCATTTCTACTCCAATTGCCTTCTTGCTGTTTTTTGAACATACTAAGCTCACATCTGACCCCAAACATGGATCACTCTTTCCTCAGATCTTTGGATGATCTATTCTTCCACACATTTAGATCTCTGCTCAAATATTAACTTTACAGAAACATTTTCCTTGACCAACGTAGTTAACCAACCTACACAACCACTCTCTGTAAGTAACCAATGTAATCACTCTCTATTTCTTTACTCTGTATTTTTAGCATTTATGTGAAATTATCTTACTTTTCTCTTATCCTGTTTATTGTCACTCTTCCTTACAAGAATGTAAGCTTCTTGAAGGTGAACACTTTGTCTGTCTTACTCATGAAAACATCTTCAGCCTGCCATATAGTATGCCTGACACTAATTCTCTAATTGAGTAAATAAAAGGATTAATCAAGATTCTGGGATCAAGAGTTGCTACAGCTAGCTTAAGGAATTCTTGCTTTGGAAGGCTTTTGTTGTTCTATTTGCAGCCCTAAACTTTCCTCCTGGAAATAGTCAAAAAGACTTTTGCTTTTATTTGCTTAACTATGTTGCTGTGTTTTTCTGTTGCACTTCCTTCCTGAGATACAGATCATCTGGTTGGACTCTGAGTGAGCTGGCTGGCACAGGGCTAGCATGCTTTGCTCTATCCCTCTCTAGTGGAGAGGTGGAATGCACCGTTTCTCCTAGGAGAATGGTACAAGAGGTAGACGCTGCCCACTATGCTGAAGGTCAATCATCTCTCTCTCTCTCTCTCTTCACGTGTTGCCTTTTCACCTTTTGATATGAAAGCATTGCTCTTCTCCCTTCCTGATGCAGTGGGATACGTCTCCATATAGGGGACTTAAGCAGTAGACATAGACCTGCCACACATCTGCATTCCCATGGCTTAGGTCTGGGGTCCTAGTTACTCACAAAAAGGTCCAAGATGGCTACATTCCAGCTCCAAGGCAGATGCTGCAAGTCTTTCTCCTGAGTTAGAACTTGAATGAGAGCACTCTGGGGTCACATAGCTTGTGAGGAGATGAGCTAAAGTTTGAATTTGTTGTTTGACCCCAAGAACAGTGCACTCTATAGTTTACAATGCTGCTATAAAGTATACTGAGAGAGTGAGAGAGCTGAGAGAAACTTGGAGAAACTGTCAAACTAAGATGTAGAAAGAATAAAAAGCAGAGTGAGAAATTTTACTTTGGGTTGGTGCACAGAAACCATTCTGGCTATTTTAAGCAGAAAGGGATTTGCTCTAGTGAATTATGTGCTGGTAAGAACACAGATGTGATTATGATGACAAAAATAGTGGGGACAATAATTTTTTTAAAAATTGAAAGTGGTGAGGAAAATCAAAGATATCCTGAGTGTACATGGGCTAAACCCTTTTTCAGTAAGAATGATCCTGAAACACAAAATGTGAATTATGCAACAGATGAACAACAGTAACAGGAAAATGATTGAGACAGAAAAAACAACAAAAGCAGCAAAAATCTTTGTACATCTTTCAAAGAAACTCAACATTAAATGAGTTCATTAATATAAAATTCTTAGGACAGTTTCTGCATGTAGGGAGCGGTCAATAAGCGCTAGCCAGGAGAAACCAGAGACTCTGTACGTCATGTAGAAGGAGCCAGCTAACAAAACTTATTGCAAGCTGCAGGTAGCTCACTATTTTCAAAACCCATTCTATTCTTCCTTTGTTGCAGTAAGTGGCAAGGCAGCTGGCTGTGGGGGACACCAGGTTCAATATTTGGTAAGGCGATTGTAAACACATCTGAAAAGGGTTAAGGTGGGTGGTCTCTGCCTCAACAGATTCTCTCTTTGTTTTTCCTCCATCAGATACTTTTTTTTTAATTACAAAAATAATATACACATTATGTCAAATCAAACAGAAATGTATAAATAGAAAATTGAGAAATGCACCTAACTCAATTTGCCTAATTCTTTTAACAAATGTTAATGACTTTCTGTCAATCAACACATTTTTAACTCAGATAATATTTGTTTATTTTGGGAAAAAGTTACAAAATAGAAACCAGGAGGAGAATAGCATGCTTTCAAAAGGAGGTCATTTCAGAGGATTATTGGTGGAAACACAAAGACAGTAAGCTTAAACCCTTTATGGATTTATTAACAAAAGAACTTGGAACAACGAAGTTACCTTTTTGATATTTTGTCATTTAATTCTAAAAATAAATCCTGATTGGTATTATTCTGAAAAAAAAAAAAGAATGCTTATTAAGCAAGACTGTGAGCTCCTCAAGGATTAGTATTATCACAAAACATAACAAAGAACCTCACACGTGATGAGCATTTTCTAAGTGTTAAATTAAAATAGAAAAAAGGAACATCTAAACCCCTTTAAAATGCCAAGCTGCTTCTTCATAATGTCAATAGAGTTCTCATTTTATCTATTATATTATTTTCCCCCACTATCATCATTAAAATAATGTATAAAATGTGTTTGTTTAATTTTTTCGTTTCATGTATTTTTATTTAATTATGACTATTGCACCATTTCGGAAAAGTCCTATGCATTTAAGAGTTTAATATGTTTTCTATTTTATTTTGTGATGATTGAATGTTTTTTAAAATATATGTCACAAATCTTCAATATTCCATTATACAATAGTTTAAATAGACTTTTTACTAGCTTGTAGACCCTCCGCACCGCTTACATCAGTGTTCCTGAAAGAAAAGGAATTACGAAGTCCAAAGAAAACCATGTTTAGAATTCTACACCTGTTTATAACTTAGGGACTGCCTGTAATGTTTCATTTTAGGGTTTTAATTCATAGTACCAGACAAATATGAAATATACATTAATGGCACAGAAAGAAAAGGAGACATATGCTTTAGGTACCTCTGAAAAACATCTAAACAATCCTGTGCAGATGGCGACGTTTTCTTCCTGCTCCTCCCAAGGGAGAGGTCTGCCACAGTCTTTCTCAGTAACTGGCTTTGTTCCAAACTAATCTAGCGCAAGCTGTACCTAACAAATCTACATTACACCTGCGTTTCTCCTCTTGCTCTCCTCTCCTCCCTTCTAGGAGAACTCTACTCCTTGCTGTTCATCAAGAAATCAAGGCCCAGGGGC
This sequence comes from Equus quagga, assembly GCF_021613505.1. Classification (NCBI taxonomy): domain Eukaryota; kingdom Metazoa; phylum Chordata; class Mammalia; order Perissodactyla; family Equidae; genus Equus; species Equus quagga. Next base: position 29,924,905 of record NC_060288.1, on the reverse strand, counting down.
CCACCCCGTGGCCGAGTGGTCAAGTTTATGCCCGCTGCTTCAGCGGCCCAGGGGTTCTCCCGTTCGTGATCCTGGACGTGGACATGACACCGCTCATCAGGCTGTGCTGAGGTGGCATCAGCACAACCAGAAAGACCTACAACTAGAATATACAACTATGTACTGAGGGGCTTTGGGGAGAAGAAGAAGAAGAAAGAAGATTGGCAACAGATGTAGCCCAGGTGCCAATCTTTAAAAAAAAATGAACTTCACAAAAGGAGATTCTATAAAAAAAAAAGAAAGAAATCAAGGCCCCATAATAGGGGGCTGGGCTATAGTGATTGAAATGTGGTCTCTATCCTGCTCAATATGAGGCAGATGATTTAACAAATAATGACCAAATCCACAGCTCAACCAATTGGTTTTTAATGAGATTCTTGCATATTTATGTTTTAGTTTGTGTAAGGAATATGATTCTTGTGCATCATTAACTATGGAACGGTTAAGGAAGAGAAAATGGGAAGTGAGAGCTTAAAAATATATAAGGTTAACTGAAATTTCAGATTCTTCTGCAATTAAGGCAATTCTAACTCATTTTGGTGACAATAAAACATACTTTAGATTTGTATTAGTTATGGTTTAGAGGAGCAGGTTTTTAAATTCTGGTTAGTTCTGATTTTGCTAAAGATACCAATGACTCAGAAAAAATTTCATTTTCATTTGGATGTAGTTAGTTTCTTTAGTATAAATTTGAAAGAAAGTGCAGGACTCTCTAAAGCTGGATCTTTCTTCTTGCTTTCCTTTCTAAAAGAGAGATGGTCACTGACAAGAGCTAAAGCCTCGTGATCTGAAAAAGAGAGCTGTAATTAAAGAACATCGTTCTCTTGTCCTGAAAGAAAAGAAAGCCATATCTTTAAATATAATCTTATGTTGCTGGTTGAGAGGTTATAATAAAGATTGGTATGTTACTAATACTTTTTTTTTTTTTGAGAATGATTAGCCCTGAGCTAACATCTGCCGCCAATCCTCCTCTTTTTGCTGAGGAAGACTGGCCCTGAGCTAACATCCATGCCCATCTTCCTCTACTTTATACGTGGGACGCCTACCACAGCATGGCTTTTTGCCAAGCAGTGACACGTCTGCACCCGGGATCCGAACTGCCGAGAATTGGAAAGTGCGAACTTAACTGCTATGCTACTGGGCCAGCCCTGCTAATACCTTTTTTATACATTAAAAAAATAAAACTGATGGATCGTGGTTATGAAACACTACTGAATACATCAAGAATGTGTATTTTTATGGGCTGCTGAATTTTCTAGTGAATGCCACAAGACACATAAATATGCTTCTCATTAAATTAATTCATTTAGAGAGTAAAAGATCTCATCAGCCAATTGTTATTAGTTTTCCCATGACCTTATTTATTACTATAATTTTTTTTTAGCTTTATAAAGTAGGAATTTCTTCTCAGTGTTTGGCAACAGTGCTATGAGTTAATACGTACAAAAGGTGGCAATTAAGTAGTTTATAGTGATGCTAATAGTAAACAGTGATACTGCCTGAGTCAAATTCGAACTTTGCCATTTACTTGCTCTGTGCCTTTGAGCAAGTTCTTTGACTTTGTTTCCTCTTCTGTAAAATATCTCTGGTATACATGTGTAAATTGGCAATAAAAATAATAGCTTTTTCTGGGGCTGGCCCAGTGTTGTAGTGGTTAAGTTCACACCCTCCACTTTGGCAGCCCGCAGTTCACCAGTTCAGATCCCAGGTGCTGTCCTATACACCACTTACCCAGCCATGCTGTGGCAGGCGTCCCACATATAAAATAAAAGAAGATGGGCACAGATGTTAGCTCAGGGCCAGTCTTCCTCAGCAAAAAGAGGAGGATTGGCAGTAGTTAGCTCAGGGCTAATCTTCCTCACAAAATAAATAAATATCTGGAGAGTGTCGGGTCGGGGAATCGCTTCTGGTGGGGAAAGGAAAGAGAATGGAGGAGGAGGTATTTGATTTAGGCCTGGAAAGATGGTGGGGTTTTAAGCAAGATTTTGCAAAGAGAAACTGTTCTTGCCTTTTTAACCCAAAGTTTATATTTTTTCATTCTCCAATTTAATAAGTAGAACAAGTTTTTTTTTGTTGTTGTTGTTTTGGTGGAAAGCATGTAGACTTTGGGGCCATCAGATTCAACACAGTCAGGGAGTGGTTGGATGACCGTGGAAACTCAGTCTCTGGGCCTCTGTAGGTGAACGTGACATCCACTTGACTGGACTGAAGATCAAATGCATAAAACACCCAAGGTCCCGGGCCTAGCACCTTGTGACATCTCAATAAAGGCTATTCTTTTCCCCTTGGAGCCCAGTGTTTTAACGTACAGTTTATTTAGCCTGTATTGGGGAACTGGACAAAATTTCCTTGAGGCATGAGATTCTATAAATAAGCACTTTATAATTATAGTCCCCTTCCTCCTGGAAGGATCTGTAAAAGGCAGACTTTTATTGGCATTGATACATAACCCAAATTTGTATAATCATAAAATGCAACAAGATAACTTGATATACAGAGCCTAAAGAGGGAAACCTGTTTGATTTGCAGGGGTTTTTTTTTTTTTAACCGCTAAATTCTACAGAGAGCTTTTTAAAAAGAAAGTACTTCAGTAGAGGTAGCATCTAAGATTTTGCAAGTGATTGCATTTAGAGGAAAACATAATGTTTTTCTCCCAAGTGACCTATTAAGAATTAGGTCACTGGGTATACTCTGTTCCCTGTAATTAGGCTTTGATAACGTCTAATTGGACAATTCAGTTCTTCTGTTAGATTTTTTTGCTCTTACTATGTGAAAGTTTACCTCAACTCAGGAAGAAGAACACAGTTCCCCCGGAGCACAGCTGGAAGGCAGTACAAGTTGGGGAAAGAGAAGGAAACCGAGAACCAGCTGTTCCCAGCTGTGTAGGCTATCCTTGAAGGTGTAGAATTCACAGATATCCGAATAAAATTTTGGCATGGACATGGAGGAGAATTTCCATCTTTGGTACTGTTGGGTCTGGGTTTGGGGAGAGAAGAATTAAAGGAAAAAATCCACTATAAATGGAGAAGAAGTCAGAACATAGTCTGATTTTGACTTTCACTAAGGTAAAGCCCTTTATAGTTATTCTATCCAGCCATATGCCTGAAATAAGTTTGAAATCATAAAATGGCAAAATTTATGATAAATGGTTATCATCTTGGATTAGCCTAAATAAGGATATTGTAATAGAGCAGATAATTGTATCTGAATAAATTACTCATTAATGACGTCTGCACAGCACAGCCGAGTGTCAGCAGTAATAGGTACCTCTCAGAAAGAGAATTGTGGTTGGGCCTGACCTTTGACTTGGTTGTTATCCTAAATAATTCAAATCCATTTCTTCTCAGCATGATTTCTTTCAACGTTGTTAAGCATCTGACTCACTTGGTGCTATTTGACCTGGCTCCTCTGTGTATAACTGAACTTTTTTTTCAACCTGACATGTTTCATAGTTCAGAGGAGGGTATGGGTGCAGCATAATTGTTTTTAAGTTATCCCATTTATGAACACTATTGAAAGTAAGTTCATCTTTGTGCAAGTGTTTTTCTACTGGTTTGTATTTCATTTTGCCTGCATTAGTTACTTTGACCCTGTCCTACTATTCGTTCCTTGCTTGAGAGCAGTAGAGTTAAGGGGTTATTTCCTGCTGTGTTGTGTGTTTACTTTGCTGTCCTACTCTGTCTGCTTCATTCTCTTCTTTGGCAAAGTCCTCTTTTGAGTTATTTCTGTTCTTCCTGTTTTACTCATTCGGATTGTCTCCTGCTGGTAATTAACAGATAGAATTGGGAGTACTTTGGTGGTTCTAATTTATCATACTACATTTACAGTTAGTCCAAATCAATATTGCATACACATTTTTACTTTGCTAGAAATATTAACGTTAGCCATCAGAGTTATGCATACATGATACTTTGTCTAATTTTATTCATCGTGCTTTCTCTGAGCTCTCCTAATAACTTGCACATTTCTTTTAGTACCTTGTAGTCTACTATTTTGTCTACATATCCTTCCTCCCCTCCTGGTTACAGATACTAAATCTCATTCCCCTTATGTCTCTAAAGCTGGGGTCGACAAAGTACGGCTTGTGGCCCCAAACTGTTTTTCAACAGTCCATGAGCTGAGGGTGGTTTTTGCATTTCTAAATAGTTAAAAAAAAAATCAGAAGAAAGATATTTTGAAATGTGAAAATTATGTGAAATTAAAATTTCAAATCTGTCAACCAAGTTTTATTGGAACCCAGCCATGCTCACTCATTTATGTATTGTCTGTGGCTACTTTCACGATACAATGGAGGAGCTGAGTAGTTGTGACCCTGACTGTAAGGCCCACAAAGCCTAAAATATTTACTATCCAGCCCTTTACAGAAAAATGTTACAGATCCCTAACCTGAAGGGTTAAAACAGTGTTTTTCATAGGAAGTCATAGGAGGCCTCCACAAAGGCCTCTGGAAGGAGTAAGTAAATGTATATTAAATTGGGAATCATTACTAATAAGTTTAAGCAGTTTAGATAATTTAAGCAATATAGACAATATGAAATTAGAAATTTTCATTGGGGTTTGAAGCTGAGAGCTAAAATCAGATACTCTGCTGCTTCATTCTTCCTGGATCAAGATTGATAGCCATGGGACATAGTCCACATGAGGATGGTCCAGCCTTTGAGATTCTGGAAAAGATGGAGAAGGCAGATAAATCTGAAGAACACTCAGAATTTTCTGCTTGGAAATAAACTTAAAACTTTTAAAATTAATTGAGGAAATTCAAACACCAGTTTCAAAAATAAACCAATGAAAAAAAACAGGGATTTCATTTAGATAAGGTAAACTCCCAGGATTTGGAAAATAAAAATAAACCATTCTGATTTAAAACAAAGTAGTCATCATAATAGAGTCACGTGTGGCTTAGCGACGGGGGTACGTTCTGAGAAATGCATCATTAGGAGAGTTAGTTGTGCGAACGTCATAGAGTGTACTTACACAAACCTAGATAGTATAGCCTACTACATACCTAAGCTCTATGGTACTAATTTCATGGGACCACCGTCCTATATGTGGTCCATTGTTGACTGAAAAGTTGTTATGCAGCACATGACTGTATAAAACTCACTTCCTTACCTTTGATTAGAAAAAATGTGTGCATAGAAGAAAAACTTGATACATGTGAAAAACATGAAGAGGAGAAGAAGACTTCAAAACTACCCTAAGGGAGAGGCCTATGGGATGAATTTTCCCTCGTACTCTGACAACCTTTGACCTCCAAGAAGGGATGGGAAAAATTGAAGAGAGCTAGAAGACATTTCGTAGGCTCGCCCCCTTACCTACACCGTATTCTGACGAGGCACCACTGAAAATGTCAGTGATTAGGAAGGTTGCTTCCCAGAAAGAGGAATTTTCTTTTCTTTCATTTTCATATGTTGCCTGGTAGTTTCTGGTATTTGTAGAGTTTTAACAGAACTTTGGCTGTTTACGTGATATATTTGGTTTACATGGTGTATTCTCTTGTTTAAAAGCTGTACACATTCAACTTGGAGTGAACATAAAATAATAAAATAGAATTTTATAGTAGTTCTGATGTGAAACAAAACAAACTACATTATATATCAGTACTTGAAAAAGTGGGGATCTGCCTGCTCTCTGAAGACCTGCCCAGTAAAATTTACTGGGCTGGAGAAAAGTTCTGTTAGCTAGAGCGTACCATAGTGCTTCTGTCTGCCAAAGGTTCTGTCTGCCAAAGGGTAGGAACATGAGGAGTTCAGGCCTTCACCTGTGCAATTGGAAGGAAAAATTCCTTTGCAGAAAGAGCAGAGTGTTTTGTTTTATTGAGGACATAATAGTTTGTAACATTGTGAAATATCTGTCATACATTATTATTTTTCAGTCAACATATATATGTGCCCTTTTACCCCTTATGCCCACCCCGCAACGCCCTTCCCCTCTGGTAACCACTAATCTGTTCTCTTTGTCCATGTGTTTGTTATCTTCCACATGTGAGTGAAATCATACGATGTTGCCTTTCTCTGTCTGGCTTATTTCTCTTAACATCATACCCTCAAGGTCCATCCACGTTATTGCAAATGGGACAATTTTGTCTCTTTTTATGACTGAGTAGTATTCCATTGTATAGATATACCACATCTTCTTTATCCATTTATCAGTCAGTGGGCACTTGGTTTGCTTCCACGTGTTGGCTATTGTGAATAATGCTGCAATGAACATAGGGGTACATTGGTCTCGTTGAATTGTCAACTTCAAGTTCTTTGGATAAATACCCAGGAGTAGGATAGCTGGGTCATATGGTATTTCTATTTTTAATTTTTTGAGAAACCTCCATACTGTTTTCCGTAGTGGCTGTACCAGTTTGCGTTCCCACCAGCAGGGTATGAGGGTTCCCTTTGCTCCACCTCCTCTCCAACATTTGTTGTTTTCTGTCTTGATAATTATAACCATTCTAACAGCTGTAAGGTGATATCTCATTCTAGTTTTGATCTGCATTTCCCTGATGATTAGTGATGTTGAACATCTTTTCATGTGCTTGTTGGCCATCTGTATATCTTCTTTGGAAAAATGTCTGTTCATCTCCTCGAGCAGAGCATTTTTGGTAGGTCTGTAGAGGTTTGTTCTCACTAGCTCAATTTGGAAACTGCTTACAACTCCCATTTGCTCTGCCTTTGTAGGTAAAGTCATAGATTATTTGGTTACAGAAAGATAAAAATAATGCATTTACCCAACTTTAATTTGAGGATTTCTGAGAAGGAGGCCAGAAGAGCAAAAACTTTGGGTCAAAGGCTTTTGGATATCAGTATTACATTGTACTCATTATCCATTATTTTCAAATTCATCTTTATTATAAAAAAATCTTTTTGTGCATAGAATTCTTCAAGGCCAAGGCTGTAATCACCGTGATAGCTTATAACTTCATGAAATAGTAACTTCTGCTCTGATATGATGACAAAATTATAAAGGTTTTCTGATAATGAAGAAAAAGGCTGAAAGAAAACATTATGTATGTAGCGTAATTTAGGGAATGAGAAGTTTAATCAGTTTTTAATAAGTAAACCTGTATTGATAATGAAAAAATGCCTATCAGTTTGCTTTCATAGGAAAAGTATAAATTTTCTGAATAGTTGCGGCAAATCTCAAAATACTCTCTGACTTTATAACACAAAAATGAAAGCTGTCTATTGTATTCAAACCATGTGTTCAGGTTAGAAGGTAATGTTAACTGGATTTCCTGAATCCAGCCTAGGAACTTTGATATCCCTCTGTGCCACGTGAGGACTTAGAAGCTTCTGCTTCTAGAAGGCACGATGAGACCATCTTTTATCAGTCTGGGTTGCCCTTTATCCAGTTTTTTTCCTATTGAGTTCTGTTGTAACCCCTTCTGGTAAAGGGACAGAAGTTAGATATTCTTTTCTTTCTATCATTGTTACAGTGATATGGCTTGATCTGTGCCTAAGTATTTCAGGAATAAATAGATATTGTGGACCAAGAAAAGAATAAGAATTGTGAAGTTGACCTAGCTATGAGAGAATATTTTTCACTTGAATATTTTCACTTGAATAACACCTGCTTTACTGTCATATGATATTGGAGGCCTTGCTTTGGAGGCCTCAGACATCCTGAAATATGATTCAGATAATATGAAAAAGGTGCATACGAAAGCTCCTAAGGCTTTGTGCCTGCCGATTTTCATCTCCTCCTGCTACAAAGCTGAAATGATCGCCATTCTCTTATCTGTGCACAAGGTGTCCATGTTAATTAATGGCTGTTCCTTCTGAATTACATTCCGTCTATTGGGAAAACCCGGAGATAATCAGTTTAGAAATAGAGTGAGTTAGAATGTAATGTCACAGATGGGCAGTGGGACTTGAATTCATGCTTTTATGATATCCAACTTGGATTACAGTGATTCTCTGCCTGCAGGTCTCTTTCAGGTGCCCCCTGGAAAAAGAAAAGATAGCTTGTATAAGTCTGCCACCCCTGAGATTTTAAGCGTGCAGAGTCTGGTCAGCGTGCACCTCTGCTTGGAGATTTGGGGTCTGGCTGCCTGTTAGGTCCTGGATTGATTGTAAGAGGTCCTGGGGATGTGTTTTTGAAATACTCTTTGAATCCAAATGAGTTTCAGGTTCCCTATTGTCCAAAGCCCAATTTTGTTCAACTCTAAAAATGTGGGTTTTTCACTTGTTGAGAACTTCCCTTATAAATCACTATGCCCCATAGCTTTTTCAAGCAGTTGTGGAATATATTTTTCCAAGACAGAGTCAGAATATCAGACCTGTCATTGAATTTAGGTCACGACTAAAGTGACTTGTTTAATTTGCTTTCTTTCAACACTACTGTATTCTTTCTGTGTATTCTGTGTAGCTTTGCCAGGATTTTTAAAAACTCTTTTAAGACCTTAGCATTCTAATATTTAGGGCTCCTGTTTAAAATAGATATAGTTGATAAAATCTTGTTTAAAAGCACGCTAATTTATATGCAGGCTCTGCTGTGCCTGATAACATCATAGCCATAACTCCCATGGGTTTCTTGTTGGTGAGAGAGAAAAACAAACATTCTGTGTTTTCCTTATAATGTTAATTCTGTCGTGTAGGACATTTTATCATTTTGCACCAGTATTTTTAGCATAAATTCCCAAATCATGTTTGTGTCAATCTTATTTGAAAAGAAATCATTAAAATACATTTCCACTTTTTTTTCAATATCTGGAAATGGAAATTGAAATAAGAGTCTTTACTTCTGAATGCAGTTGCATAATTTGGTTTCTTTATCTGCTGGCATTTTCCTATTTCTTTTAAACATGTTTCTTCTGCTGTCTAGACACACATTTGCCATATATACATATGCAGTCAGTGTAGTTATCTCCCTTTTTGCCCATTGGTCATCATTGGCCTGTGATAGCAGTTTTATGCAAATTAAATATCAGTAAGAGCTGTTTTAAGGATAGGATATACGCTTAGTGACTAACCACCTCAGTGTTATTCCTCCTGAGCATGGGATGTTCCTTAGTGTCTAATTATTCAGCATGGAATGAGAAACAAAAATGAGATTTGAAATTGAAAACTGTGTAGTCATGAACAAATCACTGTTTTTTGAGCTTTTCTCATCCATAAAATAGATAGTTGTAATTCATATCTCACATGGCTTTTGTAAGGATTGAAGGAAATATGAAAGCTCTTTGGAAATTATAAGACTATTTGCAAATATTAGTTATTTATAATACTGCTCTATTGGAGTAGAGTTTTTATTGACAAGAAACAAAGTTTTTAGCAACTAACTTCAGTATTTAATTCTGAAGCACAAGATTTCCTCCATTAACAGTTGGCCTTCCTCCTTTCCCCTCCCTTTTTTTTTTTTTTTTGCTGTATATTCTTTTCTACTCTTTTGGTTTATTACTAGTATAAAATAATATGTGTACATATGTGTGATCTCTGTATTATATCTTAGTAAAAATCAGATTATAAACTAAGTCCTTGAGTATGTGCAATAATATGGCAATAAATATAGAAAGTGAAAATATGCTTTATTAAGGCCTTTTTGAAATGCTTCACTCTGTAAGTTCACGATAATACAAATAATCACCATGTTTCTGAACACCCACAAAATATACTGGTAATTAGGTTGGGATTAATACACAACCCATTTGTATATTTTTCTCTTGTATTTCTTTTTTTCCTTTTCTTTTTGTGAGGAAGATTGGCCCTGAGTTAACATTTGTGCCAATCTTCCTCTGTTTTGTATGTGGGATGCTACCACAGCCTGGCTTGATGAGTGATGTCTAGGTCTGCACCTGGGATCCGTGAACCCCAGGCCACTGAAGCAGAGTGTGCAAACGTAACCACTGTGCAACTGGGCCAGCCCCTCTACAGTGTTTCTTTAATGTTAGAAAAATAAACATTGGATTATTCTTTTTTAGATATTCAAGAGCCATTTCTGAAGTTATCCCTGAGCTCTTCCTAATAAGAGAAGCTAGAAGTTCAAATGCCTGAGCATCTGGATGGTCCCGCATGGAATGGGATGGGGAGATGTGATCTCATTCTCCTCTGCTTCCTCCAGCCCCTACTCTGTTTTATGAAACTGACCTCTTTTTCCAAGAAAGAAAAAAATATGTTTGCATCTTTTCTTAGGGAATCATGAATGAGCCCCTTTAATTCTGTGGACCAAGTCCTTTTGCAGTTTGGATAAAGCCGTTAACCTGGTGATCCAGAGCCAGATCTTTTCCCATGAACGGTTTTAAGCTCACAGGCTTCTTGGCTTCTTGCTTCGCTGTGTTTTCTCCCTGAATTTTTCACTATTGAATTTTTTTCTTCTTTCTTTTGTATTACATCATAGCCAAACTTAGAATAATTTTTAGAAAAGGAACATTTATAAGTGGGGAGACTTGTCTTAGAGATGAAACACTGATCTATGCCTGTCTGTGCAACACTCGCCACTTGACAGTGGCTCTGTATGACGTGTAAAAACAGTCTCATGAGGCTTCATCCAGAACCAGTTTATTTAGCTTTATAAAATGTTAACTCAGGGCCGATCTTCCTCACAAAAAGAAAAGGAAAAAAAGGAAAAAAAACAAATACAATAGAAAAATATACAAATGGGTTGTGTGTTAATCCCAACCTAATTACCAGTATATTTTGTGGGTGTTCAGAAACATGGTGATTTTTTATAAAAGACGTGATACAGCATGGACGCTGAGAGCACAGTAAGATCTCACGACACCTAGATGAGCTTCCACTGTCCTCAGATTACTTCCTGTGCTCATAAATTACTTTGTCCTTGGACAGTAAACCTTTCCTTCCAACTGGTACAAAATGGAAGTAAAGAGAAGCCAGAAAATGCGGACATGTAAATGCATGGTTGGACTTCCTTCTATAGACTAGGTTGAAATAATTATAGGGGTGACCTGCAGTAAAATTAGCCCCAGGATATTTCATTGCAGATAGAATGAATTCTTTTCTACATGGCCCTGCTGCTGTCCCATCCCCTAAGTCAATATTTTTTAACAAACATTTACTGGACACATGCTATGTGGTGGGTGCTGTGATAGAAGCTGAACATGCAGATATATTCCTTGGCTTGAGGAATTCGTAAACTAACTACTTATTTGCCTAGAATATTTCAGTTATAGGAAATTTATTTTGTGGGAAGTCCCTGTCTAAATGACAATGAAAATAGCAAACATTTATTGGTTTGTAGAGGCAGCATAGCATAGTAGTTAAAAGCTTGGACTCTTAATTTTACCCTTACAAGGCTGATGATTGGAAACGTGATTTAATTTTTCTCATGTCTGTTTCTTCCTCTACAAAAATAAGTAAGAACAGAATCTAACTCATGGGGTTGTTGTAAGGCTTAAATGAGTTAGTGTTTGTAGAGTTTTTACAATAGTGCCTGGATTCAAATAATTGTCTAAAAATAGATAAAATGCCTTGCTTATTCAAGGACAAATCTAATATTAGAAATTTAGAGATTGTAGTCGTCTTCTATTATTATTTAACAAATTACCACCAAACCTAAAAACAAACATTCATTCTTTCATAGTTTCTGGTGGGGCATGCAACTGAACATGGGTTAGCTATGTGTCTCTGGCTCATAAGGCTGCAGCTAAGCCATTAGTGGAGGCTGCAGACATCTCATGTCTTCACTGGGGGAGGGTGGCTTCCAAGCTCACCCATGTGACTACTGACATGTCTTGGGTGCTCACTGACTATTGCATGGAGATAGTTCCATGCCACATGGGCCTCTTCATAGATCATTTTATAAGAAGGTAACTCGTTTCCCTCAGGGTGAAGGAGGGAGGGAATGAGTAAAGGTACCAAAATGAAAGCTACCATTTTCTTTAGGAAATGACATTCTATCACTTTTACTGTAGTCTGTTCATTAAAAGCAAGTGACTAGGTCCATGCCACACTCAAGAGGAGGGAATTTACACAAAGGTGTGAATACCAGGAGTAGGATTTCGTTGGGGATCATCTCAGAGGCTGCCAATCATTGCAGTGATTACCATTTTTTAGCCTATGAATGCTAAATAGAATAAATTCACAGTTTTCCTTCATTAATAGAGAAACTGAAGACTCTTAAAATCTCCAGAGACTTGGCAATCTTTGAGCGTTCTTCATTTGCCCAATTAATATTTTGTCTCAGATGCCAGATTGTTAATTACATTTTCTTTTCATCTGTCTTTCTTCTTTTTATTGTTATTATTATTTTTTATTATTTTCAGATGTACATATTTTGAATTCTGGATACATTACATCAGATTCACCACCCGAAAACTAATTCTAGTCCATCCCCTCACATGTGAGCCTGTTCACCCCTTTTGCCCTCCCCTCTGCCCCCTTCCCCTATGGTAACCACCAATCCAATCTCCAATGCTATGTGTTTTTTTGTCGTTGTTTTTATCTTCTACTTATGAGTGAGATCATATGGTATCTGACTTTCTCCCTCTGACTTATTTCACTCAGCATAATACCCTCAAGGTCCATCCATGTTGTCACAAATGGCCAGATTTCATCATTTCGTATGGTTGAGTAGCAGTCCATCATGTATAAATACTCCATCTTCTTTATCCATTTGTCCCGTGATGGGCACCTAGGTTGTTTCCATGTCTTGGCTGTTGTGTATAATGCTGCAGTGAACATAGGGGTGCAAGTATCTTTATGCCTTTGGGTTTTCAAGTTCTTTGGATAAATACCCAGCAGTAGGATAGCTGGATCATATGGTAGATCTATCCTTAATTTTCTGAGGATATTCCATACTGCTTTCCATAGTGGCTGCACCAGTTTGCACTCCCACCAGCAGTGAACAAGGGTTCCCTTCTCTCCACATCCTCTCCAACACTTGTTGTTTCCTGTCTTGTTAATTATAGCCATTCTGACCGGAGTGAGGTGATACCTCATTGTAGTTTTGATTTGCATTTCCCTGATAGCTAATGATGTTGAGCATCTTTTCATATTCCTGTTGGCCATCCGTATATCTTCTTTGGAGAAATCTCTCTTCAGATCTTTTGCCCGTTTTCTAATTGGATTGTTGGTTTTTTTTTTGTTGAGCTGTATGAGTTCTTTGTATATTTTGGATATTAACCCCTTATCTGATATGTGGTTTGCAAATATCTTCTCCCAGTTGTTAGGTTGTCTTTTCGTTTTGTTGATGGTTTCCTTTGCTGTGCAGAAGCTTTTTAGTTTGATGTAGTCCCATTTGTTCATTTTTTCTTTTGTTTCCCATTATTGTCTGTCTTTCAAAGATATAAAAACCTTTGGTTACTTTAAGGTTGCCAGATAGCTGTCTTCTAGCACTTGAAGGGGACACTGTTTCTTTTCTCTGGATCTCTTTCTTGTTGAGCAGAGTACCAGGCACTGGTTATCACTCCCAGGGGAGTAGAGTATCAGGCACCAATTATCAGTGCCAGGGGTGGCCTCCAATTCCATGGAAGATAGCAAAGATCATCACTACGCCAACCACCAGGAATAGAAGTGCAAACTCTTTTGACTATTGTTTCTTGGTATCAGACTCACCAAGAAAAACATAATACAGTCAAGCGCTGGATGGGACAAAGCTTTACTCATGTAGAAAAGAGACAGCGCAAGATCAGCTTCAGTAATGGACGTCGGTGCCCCATGGCCAATGGGCCTCTTCCGGCAGCCTATACAGAACAATTCACCTGCAGACACTCTTCTCATCCCCCAGTGGAAGGACTCCATGTCCCTTCCTCTCCCAGAGGACAGATACAGCAGCGGGCTTCGCTGGGTGCATATGACACACACACTTAAGCAGAACCAAAGAGTACTCTTTGCCTGAAACGAGGAAAGACATTCCAACCCAATGATAAGCCCAGCATAGGCTGGGGGGGTTCTTTCCCTCTTGGTAGCAAGTGTTCCCAGCTCAGGGCCTGTTCTTGTGGGACTCAGCGGTGGTTGAACGATTGCCTTTGTGAAGCTGCCTTTCCCATCATTTCTGATTCTACGTGGTTTGTTGTTCCCACTCTGATTTGTGGATTTGCCATAGAGAATTTAGTTAAGACCATGACTTTTGGAAGAATTCTCAGAGAAACTCAAACATACGGGCTTCATTGTCCTCAAGGCCCCAAAAGTATGATTCACAGAGTATTTTTATCCTTATGAGAAACCATGTTATGTTTTAAATCATTCTCTTAAAACTAAACTATGAGAATGGATCACAAAATGACGTAAAGAAAAGTGCGCGTTGAATTCAGTAAAGATAATCAACCTCTATCACTCAAGATAAAAAGAGGGAAATCATGTTCCAAGACAAGGGGTGTTAGGATTTTATTTGGCCCTGAAGTATCCATATATATTCTGTTTTGCCCAGATCAGTTCCATCAAACACACATAATTGAGATGTTGTTGCCAGTTAAGTTGTGTGGACTTAGAAAATTCTCCTCGAACCACTTTATGTAAACTATTTCTGAAGTGTATTTGGAAGAGAAAACTATTTTTTTCTTTGTGGTGGTTTTTCAATTAGAATTCCTGTGCTTATATTCTGCCTGACCTTCTTTAAAACCTTAATTTAAATGAGGAGTAAAGAATTCAACATTCTCTTGCAAGATCCATTCCAACTGCAACATTCTTCAATTCTTTGTTTCAGAAAGGTACAGAGTTGTTCTGAATTGTAATGAGAGTGGCAATTAACTCTTGTTCTGGTCCAGGAATGTGAATGGTAAGGCACGATCTCCTAACATCATTGTAACAAGAACAACAACAAAATTACGTTTCTGTATTCCTTTTGACGAACAGAGAAAGTAGAGAAACTTAGCTGTAAGATTTTTTTTTTTTAACCTATGCAGTAAATGAATTTTTGTTAGAAGAAATAATTATTTCTCTTGTCTCTGGTTAGACTATCTCCATAACCTCAGCTTCTCATCCTAATTCTTCCTTATTATTTCTGAACCCTTTTTTAAAATTAATTATCCTCTTTTTCTGTTGTGTCTTCAGTTTTTCCCTGCCCACTACCCTCTTTTCCTTTGTCTATACACACGCCCACATTTTCCCGATTTAGAAATAGAAACAAAATAGGTATTTACCTTCGGTCACGCTGTTTCCTCAGGGAACTGGCCTATGGTGTGCCTTTTTAATAAACAAGTTTTTTGAAAGAGAACATTTCTCTACCCTCAGTACTTCAACTTCTGCTTTATTGTCTCATTTTTGAGTGCCCGATAGTCTGCCGTCCACCTTAACTCTGTAACAGCTGATCGACAACCTTGAAGAAGATGCTGGTATAATGACATAAACAATGGTCCTTTCTCAGTTCTCATGCTTCTTGATAAGCTATTAATATCTAATACTAATGCCCCCAATCCCTTTTGCACAAATCAATCACCCAGCTTTCTTGACAGCCTTCAATAGTCCTCTTGTCTCTCACACTCTATCTGTTACAATTAATTTTCTCAGTCTCTTATTCCAAAAATTCACCCTGGGCCATCTTTCCTATCTCTGTAGCCTTCTCTTGGCATTTATAGCCACTCTCCTAACTTTAACCATCTCTTCTTCTTCTTTTTTTTTTTTTTTAAGTCACAAGTCCTAATCTCTCTCCTGAATTCTACACCTCACACTTTTGATTTAGAGAAATTTTGACCTTAAAGATTTCATAGTTATATTGGTTACTTAGTCAAGCAAATTATCAAAAAGGAGAGATGGTAAAAAAAAAATCATAGTGCTATTATAAAGCTACTTGCTCATCTATACCTGAGCACTAGACCAATTGAGTAGTTTAAAGCAGAAATAAATCTCAGAGATGCGTAGCTCTTGTGGCATTATGAAAACTGAAGTTTATGGCTGAGCTTCTATGAATGACACCCCATCAAAGTGGCTGTTGGAGGAGGCTGCTGCCTCTGCCACCACCAGGAAGCTGTCAGTTGCTTCTGGCTCTAAAACCAAACCACTTCTGCCAAAGTCAGGAAGCTGCCCAATAGGACATCCATCTGTTGAATCCAGAATATACCACTACAGACTCTAACTCAAGAAGCATTTGGTTCTACCATAATCTGCATTAGCTAAATGGGTGATCTGCATCACCCCACATAAATCAATCTCTAATCAAAATCTTGAATGAGTTATTTGACTGGCATACTTTAAATGACGTAAACAGCTAAAAATGGAAGACAGTTTGGGGGAGGCAGGTTGTTTTAGAGTTTTAGCTCCGGCAGCACAGGAAGTGATGCCAGCAGGGCACTGGGCTTAGTCTTGAGTGAGCCAGTTCATATATTTGCCATGCTCTCGGTCCAGTCAATAACTATGCCTTCCCTGCTCCCCATTCTAAACTTCCACAAAACAATAACAGATGCAAAAGAAAAGCGCTCTTACCTAACCAAACGTAACTCTTCCTCCTACAAACAACAAAATATACCCTATCCGGAAGGGAGATCCGAAGTCTCATTGGTTCCTATATCCATTTCTGGGTGACACCCATTCCTCCCTGCCATCCTATAAGCTGTGGACTAGATTATCAAGTTAACCCCTGCTTGCAAAATTGTAGATCCTATATAAAGCAGTAGAGAAAAGGAAGAAAGGAGAAAGAAGCGATGTTGTATACTTAAGAGCAATTAAGAAGATATTGGTAGTTTCTACAACCCTACTTTTCTAAACTTTCATGAGGACATAGGAGGTATTCGTAACTTCCTCCCTTCACTACCTGTGTTAGTCAGGGTTCTCCAGTGACACAGAACAGTAGAATCAGGTTCTATCTATCTCTCTGTGTGTCTGTCTTTCTATCTGTCTATTGAGATTGTTATAAGGAGTTGACTCACATGATTATGGAGGCTGAGAAGTTCTAAGGTCTGCAGTCAGCAAGACCCAGGAAAGCTGATGGCCTGCATAGTTCTATCCTGGGAGCCTGTCGCCTCTAGACCCAAGAGCTGATGTTTCGGTCGGAGTCTGAAAGCTGGAATACACCAATGTCTATTACAAAACAAAAAAGCATCAGGCTGATTGGCTCAGAGTCACCCACATTAGGGAGTGCAATTTGCTTTACTCAGTCTAGTAATTCAAATGCTAATCTCATCTGGAAACACCCTCACAGACACACTCACAATAATGTTCAAACCAGTATTTGAGCACCTGTGGCCAGTCACATTGACAGTAAGATTAATCATTGTACCACCCATCCCAAACTCGCATTTCCCTCAGATGACACACAAGCAAATCAGGATTTATTCTCTGTGGGCGACTCAAATCTTCCTGATCATAGCAGAATTAGGAGGTAAGCCAGACAATTCCCAATTTTCCATACATATTCTTTCCTATCTTCACAATATAGCAGTTACTCTATTTCCTCTTAAATTATGTTAACCACCCCAGTAAACACTAACTCTCCTGTCCCCTCTATTGGTTCAGTGACATGTGGACCCCCAAATGACCAGATCTCATGTGCTAGTGCTGTGGGACTATTTTTGTTTTCTTGGCTGAGAGCTTTCCTCTTTTGGGTGCTGTTTTTGTTATAATACAGGCTAACCTGCTCTGGTGAGGAAACCCCCAAATATATTGGCTCAAACAAGATAGTTATTTCCCTCTCATATGGATCCAGAGTTGGCAGGTAGTGTAGGGCATAAGAGTATGCATAAGGCATACTTTTGCCTTATATGAGTATAAGGGCATAAGCTTTAGGGCATAAACTTGGCAAGATTTTCCAGGGGTTTGTCAATCTTATTTTATGTTGGTGCTCTGTAATGCCTTAGATTCTTGTCTGTTTGGTCAGAACTGGCTCACCTGTGTTACACCTGTGAATTCTAGCTCACATGAATGTGGAAGGAAAGGAAGTGAAGTTCAAGCATTTTCTCTTTTAAAGGATTTGATCTGGAAGTTGTGTGTATCATTCTGCTCACACCTCATTATCTAGAACTTAGTCACACGACTATATAGAGGTGCAATGGAAAACTGGAACTTGTAGTCTCTTAACTGGGCAGCCATTTGCTAAACAAATACTCAGGGTGTTCTGTTAGTAACATGCAGAAGGGAATAATTGGTCTTGGGGAAATTATCGGTCTATGCTACAGTACTAAAACCTCTAAAAAATCAAGATACCAAAGTTTTTGATAGGAAGCAAAATTATTACAAGAGAGACTGTAGGTGTACTGGTGAGAGGGGCCATTTTTACTCCTTGATTCCCAGGCCTGTGTATTTTGGCTTTGGGAAACTTAGCATCATATACTGGATGATGGTTGGAAGCATGTATCACATCCTTGAAAGACAGTTCCCCAATCACACTGGAGTTGGTGCCCACTGGGAGGATAAATCGTTTCTTCTGTCCCTCAGGTCCTGAAATGCTGTATCGGTCCGTCGTCTAACATATCATATATATCTAAACCTAGGTGAAATGTTTTGTTGCTGAGTCAACTAGTAGAGTACTTCTCATAAGACTGTGTGAGGGAGAAGAGGCAGTACAATAAGAACGGGGATGGTGAGAGTCTGAGTTTCAGCTCATGCAACTTACTCCTACTTTCCTCCACCGGTAATAGCACTTTTCAAGAATACTGATACTTTACCTCAACGATGTATTTCTCAGCGTCTTGATAAAAAAGACCAGCTTCTGGCCTCTTAGAAGACAGAGTTAAGGGGTGGGTGGGTCACTCATTAAAAACTGAGAATCATTTATTCTCCCTATTCCCTTTATATTCTTTTTACTTTACTCAAAAAAAAAAAAAAAGGCCTCTTAACTTCATTCGTCCTAGGCTGTGGTTGAATCTACATTTCAATCAAGCAACCAAGTAGACAATCAGAACCTGCAGGGGGGGCTCAAGTTGGCTAAAAATAAACCCATCCCAAGATTTTGTTTATCCTTCCCTGATTGAAAATCCTCGGAATTTTTAAGAGGGTGAGTTTCCCAGCCAGACTGTCTAGTTTTGAATCCTGGTTTTGTACTAACTGGCTGTGTGATCTTGAATAAGTTGCTTAACCTTGATACATTTTAGTTTCTTTATCTATAAAATAGAGTTATTATAGTACCTACTCATGGATTGTGAGCACACTTAAAATGGTTAGAACAGTGGATAGTGCAAAATACGTGTCAAATAAATAACTATTATTTTTATTGAGTAAAAGTCAGTATCGCTAGTTTGCCAATAAAAATCTTTCCCCCTTATGTTTTAGTCTTAACTTCCACTGTTGTTTTACACCAACCACATGTTTCATTTTTGCTAAGCTGGGCTACGTCATTATTTCCTGACAAATCTCTCTCTTTTGTGTTTGACATCTTTTTCTGACATGTCCTTTCATGGAACACTGCTTATTGGATTTCACACGTCTTAGGATGTTCTTATCAGGTGCTGTGCCATTGTGAAATCTTTCTTGCTGTTTTCCTGTCTCGATGTGATGTCTCCTCTCAGAAATCTCCACTGTGAGTCATGTTTTTTCAGGACACCTCATTAATTTATCAACCAACTAGAGAATCAGAAACATCTTAAATGAATACCTACCATGTTTAAAGGAGACCTTTTTACTCTATGAAAGGGGCTTGCAAATTTGTAGGAGAAACAGATATAAAAATAGATAATTCCAATACGATGCTTTTGCATTATCAGAGTAATGGGTAGAGTTATCTAAGAGTTCAGAAGTTAATGAGCTCTGAGGTGGGAAGTCAATGACAGCTCCCTGGAGAAAGGGGTGGCAGAAGTGAGTTGTAAAAAATGTTATGAAGTTAACCAGGTGGAGTTCAGCGGGCGGGAATGACATTCGCAGTTTTAGTGGAGGATGTGCAGTTCAGAACTTCTGAAGTGAACTTGCTTCACCTGGGGCTGGGGTGGGGAAGATCCTGAAAAGGCAGACACTGGAAAGGCGGGATCCAGAGGGCTGTGTCTGGGAGAGTAAGGAGCCTGGGCATATTCTTAAGTGGCATTGAGGCTTGTCAGCAGTTTTTTAATTTAGATAATTCATCTTAGTAGTAGTATGGAGGTGAGACTTTGGGGCAAAAAAGACCAATTAAAAGTATATTGCCATCATCCAGGTGAATAGTGGGGGCAGATGGAAAAGAAGGAATAAATTTGAAAATTATTCATGTGAAAAATTAGGGTTTATGGGCAATTAATTCTGAGAGATGAGGAAGAGGAAGGAGGTAAATATATAATTTAGGTTTTAACAGGGATAACAGGGAGGTCAGCAATGCTAAAGAATATTGCCTAAATCTGAAACTAATAAAGTGCGGAAGACAAAAGAGCGGGCTTCATTTGTGTACAACGTGCATATTACTGATCATACGCTGCGCTTTTCAGTTCCACTTACAGAAATGTCACTCTCTGAGGTGGAAACTTGAACACAAAAGACCAAAAACATATGTTTCTACAATCATGGCCCACAAAGTCTGTATCTATATACTGGTTGTTCATGTCATCTTATTTGCTATTGATAGAGGAAACTGCTATGGTAGAAAACATCCATAATCTTAAAAATAAAGAGAGAGAAAAGAAAAAAACAGAAAGAAGAAGGAAAAAAGGGGAGGAAGGATGAAGGAAAATAAGACATTCATGTGAAGTTGAGTTTATTTGAATATAAAATTCTATAAAAAAATGGAATTGTTAAATATGATAATATGAAGAGCAAATACCTAATTAGATAATGAAAAATTACTTTACATTTAAAGTCAACCATTGTTTTTTAAGGAATTTATGTAAATTATTCCATACCATAGGTATATTTTTATGTATGGAAACATTAATGGCAGAGTGGAATAATGGAAGTCATGCTGGACTGAAACCCCAGAAACCTCTATGCTGTCATAAACTTGGCTAGACAAATAACTAGGGCTCTTTAATTTAATCTCTTCATAAAAGTAAACATAGTGTTTACGTTCTCTAAAGTCTCTCTCTGTTCAACACTTTGGTTCTATGACGAGGCGCGTAGACTTTCTTCGTTTTTGTTTTCAGTTACCCTCTTGTTGAAATCTTTTGACTTTTATAATCTGACTCACCGTGGCTCAGAAATATTTTCCTCCTTATTCAAAAATGCGTGTGAAAAGAGAAGCAGCATACAAGAAGCGGGCTCAGACATGGTTCCCCATGAAGTACTCAAATCAACCAATAATATAAAATAATATAATAGTATGAATTAAGGCTCTGGAGTGGGTAATTTTAATTTCCGTCTTTGCCATCATTGAAGGGATTATAGGGATAAAGAATGGCTATAACTCAATTAACAGTCCATCAAGCCGTCTCATTAGTAGGTTAAAGGGTAAGACTTGATAAAAAATAATCCGCTAGTCAACTTCAAGGGACAGAATGAAATGAAATGGAAATGTGTTACTAGTTGAATGTAATTAGAAAGCATTTTACAGAGTAGGCATTTGATAAATATAGGTTGAATAGATTCATGGAAGAGCCCAAAGTCTTGGCTTACTTTTCGCTCTATATTTCTGTTAAAAATTTTTATTATTATTAATGTTCTTTAGAGGTTAATAGCTGTATCTGCCTTTAGCGGCAGAATAATCCACATTTCCTAAGTCTCTCATTTGTAATTAACATGTGAAGAATTACGCATGTCTGTGTAATTACAGGTATATAGAAAGGCCGGTGTTGTTCACTTTTGGCTGCCTGTTAGTAACAAACTCCAAACTGTTGATTGAAGAGATTAATTTTCAGTTGATTTTACACTACATGTGAATGTTGAGTAATGCCAGCCTAAAAATAAAAGTTTTTGAAAAGAGGAAATCCTTTCTTTCTGGAGGAAATTTATATTCATTGAGATGAAAACGGCAGTTATACTATGATTTGTACAGCATAAAACACTTAAAATTAAGAAATTTTTAGAAAGTTTCTGGTGCCTATAACTAGCTTTCAGAATTCATTAAATTATCCATTAACTGATGTGAAAATGAATAGAGGACTAATCCAAGGCAGAAACAATGCAGATGATCTGTTTCGCAGAATTAGTTTTGGTAGACTTTCACATGCAATCTCTCTAGGTATAAAGGAAGAAATAGGTGGTTGACACAACTTAAATTCAGTGGGGGAACTGATTAGGTTTTTGAATTCATGTTTAGTTCCTAAATAACTTTCCTCTTTCCAGACCACCATGTCCTTGAAAAGTTAATTTTGTTTCATCTCTGGATACAGGAGGCTTCGCATGACAATGGAAGTTCAAAGCTTCTCAGGTAAAGATCCTTCAAAGAATAAACGACTCATGCTAGGGAAGGATAAAAGTCAACAGTTTATACCACTCAGTTGCTTTTAAGATTTTCATCAAATGCGTCCCCTGCAGTTGCAACTTACTAGAGAAGCTTCCCAGCAGAGTTAAAATCATAAAACAATGACAATGTTACCTTTGTTTCTCTGCGCTTTCAGACAGGAAAGACAGCAAACGATCTGTGTATCAACTTACTTTCTTCCCCTTTTGGTGTTTGGAAAAAAAAAAACCTCTTACCCTGAGGTATATGGCATTAGCCACAATTTAAGCAAAAGGTGTTTAGTTTTTGTTATCAGCTAGAAAAACACAACTTTATGAGTGTTTGCGTTTTATGGATTCTGGGATGAGTATGCCGTGTATTTACTCAAGGACAAAATCTTTCAAAACACCAGGAGTTCATTGCCGTTTTTAAAATAAATACTAATGTGATTGAAAAAAATTTTTACTAATACTTTTTCATCAGATGCCTAGAATTTGATTTTTAAAAAATGTATATATATTATGGTAATGGCAATAGCGTATTAAAAAATAAGCATTTGCAAAAATTAAGGGGGCTGTATTTTGTTACTTCTGGGATGTTGCCAATCCATGGCCTCATGCTGATGTTTGCTCCGGAGACTACCATAAGTGAAAAAAGATTCCCCTCCATTCCTACTTGTGTATGATGTGTTCCCTCTTGGGAGCAACGGTGTGAAGGGAGCACAGTATGACAGTATCCTCAAAATGCAAAGTATAGTTTTGAGTTGAGAAGCTTTTTAAAAATATCCATTGTAGCTGCTTCACCAAAAAAGATACAGAACGCTGTGTTAGACTTGCTTTGTGTTATATTGCAAGCTAATAAAGTTGAAATTAGTTCTCTTAGATATTCATTGAGCAGAAGTTTTGCTGTTGAATTGCCTTTTTGAGATTTAATTTTTAAAAATTCCTTGATGTTGGCACTGAAAAGACACTGCCATAGGTTCACTGGAACAAGCTGTACTAATCTGGCTAAATTTCAACTGGGTTAATTACATTTTGCCTACTTAAATTTTTCTGGATTTATTTCTCTTTATTCATACCTATACCATATTGTGCTGAATGAAATGTAACATCTGTTTTTAAAGCTTTAAAGCTTCTGAATTTTAGGAATTGTCACCACATGAGTTTCTGTGTAAATGGTTTCGATTAGAATTAAATTTAAAATAAATTATCATGCTATTATAGTCCCTATGACATGGATAAATTCAGCTAAGGCAAGTATATTCTATTACGGCTGAATTCATACTGAAGCTGCAGTTAAAAAATTTCGTGAGGAATGAGCAATCAATGCATTTGGCAGAGATATTAAAGTCACAGTGTTTCACCTCATGATCTTAGCCTGGGCTCCTCCTGAGGACAGTGCACATTTGAGGAAGCTGACATAATTACTCTACAGCAAAGACAAAAGATTCAACAAGGAGCCGGCTGGGCCCATCTATTCTTTTCATTGTCTTCTGTGGAATTTAAAATATTGCTTGGACTTTTATAGTTACTGCGGTGGCCAAGAAAATTAGCTTAACTCTCAACTACCTTTTATATCCTGGTAAATTTTTATTATGTTCCTCAGCTTCTCCTCTTCAGCAGTGTCACTAGACTTGTCGACTATGATGATGGCCTTCGGCATTTCTTCACTGATTAGGTTTTATAAACCCTCCTTGCCTAGGTCATCCAAACTTATGTGACTTCTAGATAATCTCTTAGATTTCCTATCTGTTAAGAGTTGCCTGGGAACAGGGCAGGGAGCTCTAGCGCCCCATTCCCAAATCTGTATCAGTTCTGCAGTCATCCTCGAAGTGATAAAGAACAGTGACATTTTTGGAATCTAACGTAAAATGTACGTGGAGGCGTCTTGGGACACTGCCCCATGTCTTTTGATCTGTAACACACAAACAGCGTATCTGCTTCTAAAATGTAACGTCAAGAGGAATCTTCTAGCCCCTTTCCCAACAAACATGCTGCCCTAAGGCCCTGGCATCTGGAAGTTCTGTAGCTCTGGTGTAGCTCCCTGTAGGTGCAGGGGCAGTGGACACAACCATGGGGAGTCGACAGGAAAGTACGGGCGTGCTTCTCACTCTGTAAGACCCTCCAAGACTGCCAGCAGTGGAGAGAGACTTTGAGGAAATGTAGGATTGTGTGGTAGGCAGAGGTGAGAGGGCAAAAGCCAGTGAAATGTAGAAAATTTAAGTGGCCCCTGCCTTTGATATTCTGAGTTAGCTGTTGGGGCACCCAGAATGAGAAGCCTCTCTTTGATTCAATGTACTCCACCCAAGGGAAGAGTCATACCACAGTTGCATATTGAAGGCATTATAGTAAATGTTCTCAAACTTCAGCATGCATCAGAGTCTCCTGGAGGGTTTGTGAAAACAGAAATTATTGGGCTGAGTCAGAGTTTCTGACTCAGAAGGTCTGTGGGAGGGAATTTGTACTTACAAAACTTTCCAGGTGAGGCTGATGTTGCTGGTCTGCAGGTGACATTCTGAAAACTACTGTGTGATGGCAGAGATGAGCACAAGAAGCCATGGCAGAGAACTTCAGGGGCCTCTCAATAGAATCGATGGCTCACCCCCAGTCCCATTCTCCATGGCAGGGAGTAAGCAGGGAGAGTTTTATTCCTGCCGTCTTTTTGGAGCAAGAGCAGGGCCAAAGACAACTTTTGTCACTCTTGCCATTTCCATTAATACGGAAAAGGTCAAGGAATAAAGGAAGTTGGAAATTCAGCTTTCAAGGTTATGTTAAACAGAGATGGAGAATTCCCCACGGCATCCTCCAATCTAAAGCACCTAAATATTTTTTAGCCTGTTCTGTTGAAATCTTCCACATTCTGTGCTTGTGTTTTGTTTTTTTTTTAAATTGGGTTAAAAAAAAAAAAAGGGGACTGGCCTGGTGGTACAGTGGTTAAGTTTGGGCACTCCGCTTCAGCGGCCCAGGGTTCACAGGTTCAGATCCTGGGTGTGGACCTACACACCACTCATCAAGCCATGCTGTGGTGGCGTCCCACATAGAAGACTAGAAGGACTTACAACGAGGATATACAACTATGTGCTGGGGCTTTGGGAAAAAAAAAAAAACCCAAAAAACTCTTTCAGGGGACTCTTTTACTTATAGTGAGTGTGGATTCACTTAGGTTAAGTTTTAATCAGGGAGATTGCAATTAATGGCAACCCACAAACAATGACGATTGTGAAACAAAATCTCATGGAGACTGGAAGCAGATTCAAGGAAGTCCAAGGGGCTCAGGGGCAGGACGTCTTCCCCTCCCCTTCCCAGTGGTGTGGTGGATGCAGCTGCTCCATTTCTTCCTAACTGCACATTCCGTGATTTCACACTAGTAGCTTAAGTTGGCCAGGCTGGGATCATTTACACCACAGAAATTGTCAAATTGTCACATGCTGCAAATCAGAGATCTCTCCCCCTGCCCCCTATTTATCAGTCACCTGCACAGGACTGCCTTATTTCTCTGTCTGCTTTTCTTTCATAGTCTTAGTGGTTTTTCTACTTTACAGGTTCTTCTTTTTTAAGAATACAATGTCTTCTTTTGTGTGGCTCCTCTAGCTTTCCTTCAATTTTAGCTTTTCTTGTAAATTATCATGCGATCTTTTCCTATGCCAAAAAGAATTACAATCTGATTCGGATATTTTTCTTTTCTCCCCCCATAGCTTATTGAGCAATCTGTGGATAGGGTCCTCGGATCAGGTGCCCACTCTTCCATCCTCTGCATCCAAACTACTGCATTATACTGTCCCAAACTCAGCTGCAGCCAGCATCCTATGGGGGACACCCCTTAGAAGAGAAGGCTGTGGCCTATTAGAAACCGTAAATGATGCAGTTAGTACTAAGAAGTTATTTCTATCCCAATTAAACGTTCTGTTTTATTAAGCTCATTATTTTAGCCTATAGGTTTTTGTTTTGTTTTTCGCATTTTGACTCTTACACTGTACATTTTTTTAATGGGTCCTATTTCATATGACCTCAGAACTTGTGTGTCTGCCTCCATTTAAAGACACTGATAAAATGACGACCAGGATGGAGTTGGAGATAGGGCACAGTGCTGTAAACGTAATATTAGGACTGAATAAAGAAATAAATTGACACATAAGACTCTTTTACAAAGCTCATCTGTTTTACCTTGAGGATGACTATCTACTTAGTTATAGCATCATAGGAATAATTTGTAATCTTGCAGAGCTCAATGTCTAATGGCTCCCTTAAATTCCCTGATCAGAAGCTCATCAAGAATTCTTTATTGCCAGGATCAAACACCGTCAGAGCTCATATGACCCAGCACCTCCCTCCAGGCCTCCCTGTTTTCTTTAATAGACCCACCTAGGCCTGCTGAGCTCCATTCCCCGGGTCATGTGGTGCAAAAGATAAATGACGGTCCATTGCTACACGATGGTCATTCAAAATGTAATGACAATGTGACTGTACCTATAGGGTGCCTACTCATTATTATATAATCTTTGGATAACACAGCAAAATGGCACTGGGAGCATGCAAGAGATTATACTTATAACCTGGAAGTTAGATTTGGGTAATTTGGTTTATCAAAGGGGTTTGCAACCGTAATAGGTCATTATGGCAAGGCTGGCTGGGGAATAAAGTGCTCAGAGAGCTCCTGTTCCTGGCATTCCATGCCCCAGCATGTCCCCTGGATGAACTAGCAAATCAGCACTATAGCCTGAAAGTATCTCCCATCGGGAAAAAGGGTGACACGCTTGCTGAATTTCCTAGCCTGATGTCATTTGGTTGTTTCTGCAAAAATCTCTGTCCTTCGAGCTGCTTGCTTTAAAACACAGCTCACAGAAAATTTATGTATGAGAAGGCTGATTTTCAACAAGCCCCAGAGTGAGTCTTCAGTAGAATTAATTCACCGGTTTCCACCTGAAGCCGTAACTGTGGCACGTGGATCAGAGTCTACTTTTCTTCTATATTTTTAGTTATTTCAACATCAATTTCAGTAATTCTTCAGACTCCTCCCAGGTGCTGTTTCCCAGACTCTGTAGACTTCTGTTTTATTTCCCATTGCCAGACCACATGACTGCCCTGTGGACCTGACTCTTTTAAGGCACTGCTCAGGCTCCGAGACCTCTGTCCTTTCCTGACTCTCAGCTCAGGATCGACCAACGCTTCCACATTGCCATCTGAAGTCCCAACCTCCCACTCCTATCTCAGTCTCACAAGGACCTTCAACTTCTAAAACTTTCCTCTCTGCCAGTCTACGCATCCTCTTCTCAGCTCCTTTTTTATCTGTGGCTTAAAAAAGGCTGTGTTCGAACTCTTTTGCTTTGCTCTCCAGGTGTCTGGACTCCTTTACCCTTCTCCACACCCTCCCAGCCCCCACGCACACTTATTTACTTGAAACGTTCCTGCAACTGGACTTCAGACGTGCTGGAGGCAGGTGTAGAGCCTGCATTTTGCTCATTCTTGTCCTTCCTGTTTGATCAGGCGCAGGACACCCAGAGCCGGTTCTCACATCTGGGCTTATAATCTTTCTGCTCCATAAAGTCTCCTCCTTCTGTGTATTCATGTCATCTACTGTCAGCTCAATTGCAGCTCATATCCAGTAGTTCCAACTTTGCTAATATTTTTTCATTCAAAATAAAATAAACATCTTCAAGACGCATATTTGCATGATTCATAAGATAACTAATTCTGGAAGGAAATGCACAAGTGAAGCAAACATGGGGAGTGTGGTTTCATCACCATCTTACTTGATAATCATTTTGTATCTAATTTGATTACCCTCAGATTATTTTCTTTCTCTTCAGATCTGTGCGCCTTTTCAAATGTAGCATAATATGCACTCAATATATTTCTAATCCAAACTCACATTCATAGAATCAGCATGCAGAGAATCAGACTCTGTTTCATCAAGTGAATAGCTGTGGCCTCCACGGAGGTCAGTGGTTGAATAAGCTCCTTTTGTATAGGAGTTGGAAAAAGACACCTTCTGATTTTTTTTTATAATCAGAAAGTGTTTATAACTCTAGACATAGTGGCTATGGTACTAATCGTTTGTAAATCTGCTGGTCATGTAGATAAAAAGAATAAGGTAGCATTCTTTTTTAAATTGATAAAACTATTATCGCATCTTAGTATTAGTAGGGAGGAGAGATGGCAAATATATAAGTACAGAAGTATATAGTTAGCAGTAATGGTGAGAGTTTTATGTTCAGATTGGGAGTTGATACCTGTTGAGACTTTTTTGTTTTGTTTTTGGTGGCCATCTCTAAGAAATTGGCAGTTGGTGCTATTTAGTCATTTTGCTTTTAGCAGATGTAAAATTCCTGACCTTTGGTCTTTGGAAAGTAGGGGAAAATATCAACTTGAAATATGTTCTAATGCGTCTGATAATTAACATCTTCCTTTTTAAAAAATAGCAGCATGGAATATTTTTGTAAGATGTTTTAAAAATGAAAGACATTTTCTACTTAGAAGATACAACATTCTGGAGAGATATAAGGTGTCATTCCTTTATTCGGTTAGATAGCATCCTTCCAAGAGTTATTTTCCACAATTTAACATTTATATCAAACATTTATATCAAAATAACTGGCAAATTAGGGTCGGTCAGCAAAGATGTAAACAAAGATGAAGAGATTTAAAGAATTTTGAGTTTTAAAGAATAAAGGGAAGAGCAAAAATTGTATCAAGAAGACATCATAACATAAATATCTGATGATTTTAAATAGTAAACCCAGATTTCATCAGTCAAGGCCAATAAGAACAAAGATACTGAAATTACTATAGGTTGCCATTACCATATAAAACAACAGAATAATGGAAAGCCACACAGCAGAATGTGAATCGACTTGAAACCTGTGGGAACATGCTAGATTTAATTACATATTTAGTTTTTTAGATGTGGTTAGTTGAAACCATTTACTAATATTTTTTAAATAGGATATCAGAAAATTCTTATAGTGCCAGTAAGATTTTCTTTTCATTAGACTAGATTCTACTAATTGTAATATATAGACTTTGACTTGAACGACCCAAACGTAAGGAATTCCAATAAATCATAGAACTTCAGAGAAACAAATTTGGTGGGATTCCCAAACTTTTGTAATGAAGATTACAATCACAGGTTAAATGACAGCATCCATAACGTGAGAGAAGTTTAGTCATTAAATCTCAAAGGGAATTTATGGAAAGATCCGTAGTTCACGCACTGCACAAGCCTTTTTCCAGCTTCTGTTGTGGTCCAGGCTGCCTGCCAAGGGATGGGCAGGATGTGAAGCTAAAGAAGACATAGAGGCTGCATTCAAGGAATAAACAGGTTTAATGCTACAGTTAAGACATGGAAAGTTGGGTCACTAAAATGCAGAATTACTGTATTAACCAAGTATTTTTATACATTTAATTTCCAAGATGAAAATAGCCTAAACTTATACACTCCATCTGGAGCCTAGATCCAGGCAGAAACGTCTATGGACATACAGGAGGACAGTAATTTTTACAGTTACTGAAGACAGAAAATGGGTTTTTACATTTTTAGGTTACATAACTTGGGATAAAGCCATGCAAAATTGAATTCTCTGCTACTGTTGAAAATCATCTGTGAGTTAACCGCTACATAATTTGAGTCTAAGCAATCTTGATGCATTCCAAATAATCTGAAAGTCTTCAGAATGAAAGTTGAACACACTTTTCTGGAAAGAGGTTAGGTTATGAAAGAACCTGCTGTCAGTTGCTAGTGAAATGAATTATGTGTGTTGCTAAAGCTCTTGTGGGTTGCATAGCCCCTGGGAATGAAGAGGAGGGGGACGTGTAGTTGGTGAGTGAGCCAGGAAACCACTGATGGGGACAGCACAGCTGCTATTTGGAGGGAAAGAATACGATGACATAATTCCTATAATCCAAGCCCTCTTAAACCTTTTACAAAATTCTGTTTCTCAAACTGGGAACATAGACCAGGTAGTGACCCACTGGATTATCCTAAATCAGTAGGTAAATAATAGTGTTTCTTCCTGGAAAATTAATATTATTGCAAAATTGGAGGGAAAAAGATTTTTTAAATTAAACACATATTGAGGCTCAGAGGAGTTTATCATCATTTGTGCATCTAGTAAATCTAGTAAAACTAAATCTGCAAGAGAAGGCACTGTTTGCATAAAATATAACAATTAATTAAGAAACCTCAAAGACATTTCGCGCTTATAGTGGCCCTTTCCATTTCTCCTCCTGACTCCTGTGGGCGGCCAGGTCAGTCTCCTCTGCTCTTACAGGGCTGCCACTGAAACGTTCGAGAAGCGCTGATATACTCCCTCACTTCATCTTCACAATGGCCGTGAGGTATTGACCCCGCAGGGCTGAAAAGCAGAGACTCAAAGAAGTTAAGCAATTTGTTGGGCTTCAGAGCTGATAGTCCAACTCAGCTCCAGCTCCTTCTCTGACCTGCTGCCTCCCTGTGATTTTTAAAGGACTTTCCTCTCTCCCTTACGTTGTTTAAACATCATAATGACAGCTGGGTAGGTATTATGATTTCCATTTTATAAAAGGGAATCCAAGGCTTGGTTATGAGGTGACCTACTCACAGAGGTAGTAAGTATCAGAGCTGAAGTCAAACCCAGCGTTCTGAATTCCCAGGACCGACTGCTCCACGTCACTGATGCGATCAGTACAACTGGACGCGGGCTACAGCCACTTCACTGCTCAGTTTGGAGACACAGATCCTTGTCACCTGACCAGACATACTTCTCGTGCTAGTAGTAACAGTAATGAACTCCAGTGTGCTGCTTTACATTCTCCAAAGCTCTTTTCATATATAATAGCTCATTCAATCCTCCCAATCAACTCTGTGGAAAGAGTTCTATTAGTTTATTTAATAGATAGGAAGAGGAATTAACCTCTATTCAGCTTCTACTGGGTGCAGTAGTAACCTCTGAAGATAGGTGACCTCATTTTATATCCATGACTTCATCAGATTGTCATTTTGCTTGTCATTTGTTGAGAAAATTGAGGCTCGGAGGAGTTTATCATCGTTTGTGTATCTAATAAATCTAGTAAAATTAAAATTTAGTAAAGTCGAGTAAAACCATCTAATGACATTGTTAGTATCTTTTTTACTACAGTCGTGTGCTGCATAGTGACGTTTCAGTCAATGGCAGACCGCACAAACGGCGGTGGTCCCATAAGATAGTACCATATAGACCGCACAAATGACGGTGGTCCCGTAAGATAGTACCATATAGCCGAGGTGTGTAGTAGGCTGTACCATCTGGGTTTGTGTAAGCACAGTCTATTATGTTCCCACAAAGACAAAATCACCTAACGACACATTTCTCAGAACATATCCCCATGAATGAGTGATGCATAACTGTATATAATATTTGTCTCATAATGTTTATCTGGTAAAGTCTAGTATTCTGCTTTGCTCACTTCTCATGGATGTTTCCTGAAACAGAGAATATATCCCTACTAGTTCACCTCCTCTCAGGCAATGGAGAACATCCCCTTTCTCTTGTTCATGGAGGAGTTACCTCCTCTGAGGAGAGAAAGTTTTTCAGTTAGAAAGACTTGTTTATGAGTGCTGTCCTCCCTTTCTTCTCCTATCAGGATATCTCTCTAGGATATCTGAATGTAACAGGCTGTTTATATCTGCAAGTGATTGTTAATACAAATAAATTTCTATTTGCTGTATTTCCGGAAATGGGACCAAGCAAAGAAGAGACTGACAGAGAGAATAGGGAAGGTGTTTGGAGACTGGACAATTCCTAGTGACCAAAAACCACAGCACGTAGATTATAAATTGCTCATCCTTTGCAGTCTCACAAGTTTGTCTGCCCTATTACCTGGTCATTGGCTGGACATCAGGTGGTGTAGTTTCTGATTAAAGATAATATGTATGAAAGACCAAAGTCCACTCTACTCCCTTAGCCTTATATGACTTTCCTGGGAAGAGGCAAATATTGTCAAAAGAGATAGACCAGGAATATTCACACATCAAATGTATCAACGTTTTGATTCAACAAGAAAGAGGCAATTTGATTGAAGTCAGATAAAGATAGCTGCAGGAAAAATTATAGTGCCTGAGATTCTTATTGAGTGATTTGCAATTTTTTAGCAACATGTTGTTTAACATGTTTAGTAAAAGAATTGATTTGATGCATTTATAAACTCTGTGGGACATAGGACTCCTAGAATGCTGAGGTGCTTAGTAAGGAATCAAATTTCATTAATCAATAGTATTGTCGAGTGCCTTCACTGTGCGTGGGGACTCTGTGGTGTCGTGGCAATCTGAAAATATATGACATGACTTCTGTTCACTTTTACATTTCTAGTCCAATTGGACAATGACAAATAAATGAATAGGCAAGTAAATATCAAGTTGGTATATAAATGCCAAAGGAGTAGAACAGACGAGAAATGCTCTGTGAGGTCTGTATAGAGTGATAATAGCTACCACATAGAGAATTTAGTTCTTTTAATTCTCAGAATAATCCTATGAGGTAGGTACTATACCCCTGTTTTACCAAAGAGGACATTAAATCTTGCCCAAGGTCATAGAGATAGTAAATGAGGGAGTGTGGATGCAAAGGCAGGGAGTCTGACTTAAGAATTCATGCTCCTTTCTCCTCTTCTCTACCGCTTGTGTATGAGACGTAGCAGAGGTGGTCAAATGTCTACTTAAAATGTTTAATTTACCATAATTGGTCACAACATAAGCTTCTACAAACACATATTATATAAAATGATAATTTAGAAGCATTGCTTTTTTCTTTTCTCAGTTTCCATAAACAATTTATTCAAACTCTTCTCATGTGTTTTTCACTACAGGGATCTTTATCATTATTAGACGCACAGTTTTTAGAGCAGATTGTCTTTGATTCCATGTGAGTTATCTGAGATAAAGCACTCTTTAAATATGTGTATGATGCTGTCACTGGAAATTTTATCCCTATACAAAAGTACCTGTTTACTTTTTTTCCATTTGTTCTGTGGTTGTATTTTTCTTATGTCTACAATATAACCACTTGCTCTATGCTTTTAAAAGTGGTTCTTAAGAGTCTTTTCTTTAACATCTAACACTTGTTATTGTGAGATCAAACCTCTAGAAACATGATGAAATTTGTGGTAAACTTATTTGTCTTAAAAAAGAAAGTCATCTCCATTTGGTGAGTCTCTGTAAGCTCCTGACGTTAACATTAATAGAGGTCATTTCAGGCTGTCGTGTTCTTCCCAGTAGTTCATTCTTGCAGGTTAAGTAATTGAGAGCTGTTTCAGAATATGAAAGTCTTGGTAAGGACTCAAGTATAAGACAGCCCCTTACATGTGGGCAAATATGGTAGCCTAATGAGGTAATTAAGACAGGATAAGGAAGGGTTTAATGTAAGTGTGAAAGGAAGGAGTTACTTAAGGACACACTAAGAAGGAAAAGTTTTCAGACATTTGGGACTGGTAACCATGAAGAAAAGGGGGAGAGAATGCTTGAGATGATCCCAACTGTCATACCCCTCTCCCCATGCAATAGATAGTCAGCGCTCCCTACTGAGAACTGTGCAGTCCAGCGGCTCGCTCAGGGACGTCAAACCACGTTTCCCTGATGCCAAAGCCTGTGCTCTTCATACTGTTTCCTTGTAAAGCTCGTGCTGTTTCTGCTCAGCCACATCACCTCTTTTAAATGCTCTGCAGGCTGTCTGCATCAAGTGTTTATAAAAATGATACACGGAATATAACTTCAAGGCAGGCTGTGTACAAAGAATTAGCCAAACTGTATGAGCGAGATATGGTTTTTGACAGATACTCTGAATTTTTGTAGAATAACAAAGGTTTTAGATACAGTGGGATGGGAGCTGCTGATGGACTCTCTCCTTCAGTCTGTAGTCCCTTTGGCCTGACCCAGTCCAAGCTGGTCATTTCTTTGGCCTGGACGACTGTTATTTGTTAATACAAATGCAATACAAATAATACACATTTATTTGTTAATACAAATAAATTTCTATTTGCTGTATTTCAGGAAATGGAACCTGCCCCTTGAATGCCCCTGCCTCCAGGCAATTCGGCAAAGCTGCATGGGTTTTTGCAATTTTAAAACAAATGTTAAAATATAGTATATTTTATTAAAAAAAGAGAAAACTATAGATATTCCTATGTTCCTAGACATTTTAGAAATAAAGAAAGAAGAAAAAAACTTACCCAGAGGTTCATCACACTGATATCTGCTAAGATTTAAAAACAGTATTTCTAGATATTTTTCTTTCATTAAATTCTTTCATTTAAAAAAAGGTGTTTGTTAAATTAAAAAAAATGTAGCAGGGATTGCGCTAGTCACTTGAGATTAAAAAACAAAAGAACAAGCAAGATTCCTTCCTTTGTGGAGCTTGTTTTTATTATGTTGGACAGACAATAAACAACTGAAAAAGAATTATACATTTTTAATAATTTCTCTGTAATTTTACAAATTAAAAACAATTACAAACATGTTATATGAAGGAAACGTGTTAAAATAATCCATTTAAAACGGGCCTATTCAGAAAAAGTAGTCAAGAAAAATGACTATATGATTCCACAGACAATGAAAGAAGGAAGCATTTAAAAATCTCTCTTTTTTTGCCCAATATTAATTTCCCACTTCTAGGGATGGTATTTTGCCTTTTTGGGTAGGGCAATAACCATCTCCTGCACATAGTCTATGTGCATCTTTCTGGCTCCTGTGGCCCAGGCCTGGAGAGTCAATATTCCATACCTCTAGCTACAATAATTACTTTGAGGATGGACATTTAGCCCAAATAGGAAAATGAAATTGAATTCCTGGCCTTTAATTGGATCTATTGCGAAAGACAATTTCTCTTCCTACTGGTACACGTTGAAAGGATGTAACTGTGGAGCATCCAAGGACCACAGTGAGCTGAGAGCCTGCTTGAGAAAGGAGCCATCACAGGAGAAAACAGCCTAGTGAAGGAAGAAGGAAAGT
This sequence comes from Equus quagga, assembly GCF_021613505.1. Classification (NCBI taxonomy): domain Eukaryota; kingdom Metazoa; phylum Chordata; class Mammalia; order Perissodactyla; family Equidae; genus Equus; species Equus quagga. The sequence continues at coordinate 29,889,817 of NC_060288.1, read as the reverse complement.
TCAATTGACATCATTTGGGCATCTATGCAGTTGCGCCTGGTGAGGTTTTCAGTTCTAGGATTCAATAAATGTCCCTCTCCCAACTTTGGTTTTAAAGCCTAAATAAGTTGATTTTGAAGATGATGAGTTTAGTATCAGATATGTTAAATTTGAGGTAATGGAGGTGATCGAAATTGGGTCCATCCATTCAGTTGCCATGATGTAGGACTGTGCCTTCATGATAAGTTTGTGGCAAAATTATCCTCTCTGTTTATCAATTTATCTATATTAATGTCATAGTTTTAGCAATGAGTAGATAAGATATTTTAGGGTGAGAATACACAACCACACAACTAGACCCACACACCTGCACATACACAATGTACACATATTATAGTGTATGTATATATAAAATATGAGTATACACAAATATGTATTTTATACAGATATATATTATATGCATATCTGCATATGTACATACATACACATAAATGTGTATATATACATTATATATATGATAATACACATATATATACATGGTGGTTTATAACCCCCAGTGGAACAGCATGCTCAACTCTGTATGCACTCTGTCATTGGCATCTATCTACATTTATATCTATGTCTATATTCATATCTATATCTAGAGAGAGAACCAAGCTGTGATCTGAATTTAGTGTTCAGAAAAGGGAGAAAGTTTTCAAAAGAAATACAGATTGAAGAATAAAACTGGTTGGGGGAAAATTAGGATGTCTTAGAAAAAAGGAAAGAAAGATTTTAAGAGAATGGATTGTCAAAATTCTTTAGCATCTTCCGTGGTGGTGTCAGGGTCTGCCATTATTTTCCACCCTCTGGCTCCCTAGCCCAGTAAGCCCTTCGCTCTTGCCTCCACCAGTAGGCTCAGGGATAGGTGTCTGCTCTTGGCAAAAGATACTGGGAAGCACCTTTGACCAGGCTGTAGATCATTGCATTTTGCTGGTAGCTGGTCCTCAGATGCTGGAACATGGTTAGCACCCTGTGGAACAAGATGCTTAACTTTGTGTGCGTTCTGTTATCTAATATTTCTTGGACTCAACCTCCTTTGTTTCCAAATCTAATGTGGTTTTGGCTTTGGGTGCCCATCTGATACTTGAACATGCTACCTACCTAAAATGTTTGCTGGACAGGTTTGTCTGATGCTCAGGATGAATTGTCTTTGAGACTGACATCATCCGGCCTCTGGTGCTCTCTAAGATTTTGTTATATTTGCTCTAGTCCTAGTTACCTATTTCATCTCTCATGTTTTTCCAACATTTATGGCCTGGCATCAAAGGCAAAGATTGAGGAATAAAAAGGACAATTAAAATGTCATTGGTGACCATTAATAATGCAATTTCAGGAGAGCGGAAGGATTAGAAACACTGAAAAACACTTGATTTGTATCACATTCTTTTTCATCTAAATGGGAAGATTAGAAAAAGAATAAAAAGTGATCCTGTGTTTTTCTTTACAGAAAAATAGCAAGAAGTAAAGGGGAGATTTGCTACGTTTGTAGTAGGAATAAAAAATGCTGTAAAGGACACGTTGTTTTAGAAGCTCCACAGTAGAGGGTGGATGTAGCAACTAGCCAAAAGGGAACACAAAATTGATTGGGCTTGTCAGATAGGAGGCATATAATGCATGGTGGTGGTGTGATTGAACAAGTTCCCCTCATTGTAAAACCTGATCACATGCCACGTGTAATGTATATTTAAATCTTTTAGGAATCGTGACACAAATACACCCACCCCAAGTGTTAAATTGTCAATCTACACTGAGCGTCCACTGAGCTGTCAGGCTGATCCATGGGCAACAGCTGACCTAGAAACCCAGACTCAGAGAGCAAGCTGGAAGTGGAGAATTAAAGTTGGGGCTGGGTTGAAAAGAGGGTGGATCGAGAAGTTAGAGGTCAAAAGCAGTAGAAGGTCAAAGCTGTGTAATTTCTCAAAAGCCGAAGACCACACGCAGTTTGTAGGTCAGGAAGGGGCAGGCCACAAAGCAGGCAAGTCAAAAGGGAGGAGGAGACGTTGGAACAGAGGCAGGCATGACACACGCAGGAGTCCTCATTCACTCCTTACTCTTGCAAGAGCCCGAACTTAGTATCTGGATATCTGCAGCCCAAAATGTGCGGACTCAGGGTGGGCATGAGAGGGGTCACAGCTTCATCAGTTTGATTTACTTCAGTCTCAGTTGAATAAGAGCAACCAGGGACGCAATATCTGATCCACTCACCCAGGTGCATCATGCAAAAGTGAATTCCAACATAAAAATTAATCAGCCTCTACTTCTAGTGAATTTTCATAGCACTGTCCCATATGAAGAGATCCATTCTTGTTAGGCCTCATTTTATTATGTTTTTTCCTATCAGCTATTTTAAGTGAAGGCATGTTAGTTAAAGTAACCATCTGTTGTGTGCTTAAGTGCCAAATACTTTAAATAGCTTACTTTTTCCATTCTTTGAGATTTGACTTATCCTCAGGTTAGGATGGAAGACATTAATTGATTTTGCCAAAGTTGTTCTACTAGTCAATGGTAGATTTTTGAAAGACCTTGTTTTTGATATTTCTCACTCAAAAAGCCATCAGTAATTTCAGATTTACTAGTCTTGGCAAAGGAGAGTTAATTTAGCACTCAAGGTCTGATGAGCACCTTTAAGACAGCTGCTATCAGAAGAGTGGCTATTATTTCATATATGAGATAGCCATAAATTAGTCTACCCCTAGATGGGGAAAACTGAAAGAGGCAGAACCTAACCTGTATCCTAATACAGCGACAGAAAAATAACTCTTAAATCCTGAATTCCTGGCTGCTCTGAATGAAGGTGGTTAGAGGTTCCTCAGGTTGGAGCAGAAGATGGACTGCCCAGAAAAGTTTCTGGGTAACATCATATACCCTTCTAACCATCACAGACTACTGCTTGAATTACTGAGCAATGCCCAACCCATCCTTTCAAAGCAAGTTCTAACACTGGCCTGGTAAGTCAGACCATTCACCTTCTTGCTGATGTTCTGGAGATAACTGTAGCAGCTCTCTGCATGATATTGTTGCATTTATAGCTCAGACTCAGACTAGAGGGGACTGCTCCTGTTCCTTTAGTTATCCTAACTTGTTATAACAGGTGTGATTGTGATTTTTCTCTGATAATCTGAATCCATATTACATTTGGGAGGAGTGATGAGGCTTCCTCAGCTATCTTTCCATATTATCTAATCAAACTGGGCTTCCCTTAAAGTGCACTGGAGACTATCATCTGTTTGGCCCATGTCTGCACTCCTGTTGTGTAGTTCTTGTTACAGGCTTTTAGTTAATACCAGCCCTGATATCAGTTCCCCTACATTAAACCCAGCATATATGGGGTTAAACCAAAAGCACCCATCCCCTTGCCCTGCTTCTTTCCTTACACTCATATGTAAATATCTGTTTCTTTAACCTTTGACTCCCTGAGCTTTACAACCAAGCAGAAGTTACAAATTGTTGAAACCCAGATGGCCTCAAGCTGGGCTCACACTAAAGTTGTGGCTAATTATGGGTCCTTGAAGTTCATTACAGGGAAACTGCTGTCTAGAGAATATCAAGAAGCTGAAGCTTCCCAGACCCCACTCTTAGCTTTCTGGCCCCAGAATCCACCATCCACCAAGTAGACAGACAACCAAAGACACTCATCTGCAGATTCCCTTATCTCCTCCCCGTCCTGCAAGCAAACTCACAAGGTGAAAAGCAGGCTGGTGGGAAAGCATGAACACAAGGTCACAGGCTTCCCTTCCCTGCAATCAGCAAACCTTTAAAACACTTAACTCACTTCTTAATGGAGAGTCAACAGTTCCTAAGGCACTAGCCGGCTGTGAGCTTCCTTTACCTGGTAAAGAAAATAAAAGCTGATTTTCCTTTTCACCCAAGACTCTGTTCTTGTTATTTGGATGGGCACTGAGTTCAGAGACTGAACTTTCGGTAACATTCTGAAATGGGTTTGGGTCTACGCGTTCCAGTCAATGTAACAAAGTGGAGACAGCTGTTCAAATAAACCAACATCTCCCCTTCCGCCCTGTCCCTCTCTATCCCATCCTTTTTGCAGTCGAATGCCGAAGCAGGACAGCCATCCGCAGTACCCAAACTTTTGCATGTAAAGGTACTGTCCATTCTCATATGAAGAGGACAGAACTGAATTCAGTGTATCTTTTATTGTAAAATAAGGTCAGTAATGATGGTAATATTATTTCTTCAAAATGCTTATATTTTGTGACAACAGTTATCTGAAGGCAAAAAAAGATGTACATCCATCCTGTTTTTCTTGTCAATAAGTAGGCTTATCCCACAACATTTGTGCCTCCAAAAGCTCACCTCGTCACAACTCTTGTGCCTCTCTGCCTCTTTCGCATCAACTGCACTCCAAGGAAAGAAATTATTCTAGCATCCCTGTGGCCCTCTCTTAACATTGAATTTTAATGTTTGAAAGTAAGTTTTTTAAAACATATTCTGGATTTTAACAATTAGTCTTGAAGCGACTGTCTATCTGTTCATTTCAGCACCTTGACTCCTTCAGAGCTATCTTTTCTTAATTACCTTTTCTACAAAATATAAAGCGACTATAGTGTCTCTTTGCTTTTTAAAAAATTAACTAAAATCCTGGCATTGCTTTTTCATCTTGGCTTATTGTGTGCTCTCTCACATTGTGAATTAGACTCTCTTTATTATATTAAAGGTCAGACAGAAAAATCTGTTTTCCCTGTTTTGTTTTTTTTTTGAATGAACAGACTCTAACCTATTCCCCATTTGGCAATAGTTTACAGATATTGAGGGTAAAGAAGTTTCCACTTGGCACTTGCAGATATGTTTCTACTTGCCATTTTTAAATTACTGTTGCCTTTGGATATGGGCGAATGTCTTCCTTTGTCAAAATGGCAATGGGAGGCACAAGTGACAATCCCTTTTCCTTAAGATTTGGGACTGCACAAAGCTGTCAGTTTTAAAAATGACACTGTGGCACAGCCTTTCTTTAAGGTGGTTCTTTCATTTTGCCCTCCTGCTGTTCCTGACAGTTGAAATGGCAGCAGGAGGCGAAACGAAAGTAAGTTCTCTTGGCATTTGCCCTTAGGTAGAAATTAATAATAGAAGAAGGAGACCAGTGCTTAAAAACAGTTAGTGTCAGATGTCATGCAATGGACTGTGACCAATCCCCTAATGAGATGACCCAAACTGTCCATAATTTTCCGAAGCTAGACTTAATTCTCAAACTTGCTTACAATGTTAATCTGTGTTCTTATACTTGGAGACCATGTGATGTGTTCTGGGCTATTATGTTTTACTTCAAGCACTGTGCCAAAAATTGTAACTGTATTTCTCTCTAAAACCCTAAATCACTTGGCTGCTTTGAATTTTATAAATTGTGCATTGTATTTTTTCCTTTTACTCTGTGTCTGATTTCTGTTGAATTAATATTCACGTTTTTTTTTCATGTAACAGCCTTGTGTGATGTCAGATAGCTCTGCTGATTTCCAACTAAATATTAACTCCATGGCTTTCAGATTTATTGGAACTGTGTAGACTCTCCTATCTCGCCAGTTTATTTATGAGTTGCTGGATTTTATTGTATCTCTTCTTTGTCTGATGCCTTCTAGTTCTGCACCATCAGCTGGTTTATATCTAATCTTTGCAATTCCTTGCTTTGTAGATGGATGCTCTATTCCCAGGGCTTGGGGTCTGGACATACAATAGAATTTAAATGACCCTCTCCCAAACCCCACTTTGCTGGTTGAATTCCTATATTCAGCTTTGGGAATAAGCCGGGGCACTTAGCTGTGTGCTTATGTATGAGATATGCATTCTGTCTTTTTGCTCAATAAATTTTCATATCACTTCCTCTGGTACTTGAAAAATGCCTTAGCATGTACTTTAAAATCTTGCATGATCTCCCTTTCCTTACCCATCGCTGATGTATATTGATTTATTTATTACTTCCTTAACTTCATTTTATAATCTTTTTTGTGCTCCCAAATGCCTCTTTCTCAAACTTGATTACTTCCTGTTTTTCCTATTTACCCATTTTGGCCCATTTTATTCAGGGTATTTTCCTTACCAGATGAGTCTTCTAACTCTGAGGCTATATTGATTGTCCTGGCACGAGTCCCATTTCCTTTCCTTTTTTATAGGTTATTGATTACGTATTTTTAACTCCACCTACTTTGTGTAATTATCCAAAATTTGTTTTATGTCAACTGTTTACCCATTTGATGGACTTTGGTAATGACTGTAGTCAGTAGTTCAGCTCTTGTACGATACATCCCGAATCTCTCATTCATATTCCTACAAATCAAATTAGGTGTTGCTCCATTTTTACAATTTGCCATACTAAATATTGCTAAGAAACAATATTTGCCCCATACCCGCAAGTTACTCATAAAATTTTTATTTTTAAAATTAACCTAGATTACCTCCAACATTTTGGTTTATAGGAATACACTGATATGTTCTTCTTAATTTTGTTAAAATATTCCTCATTGCGTGTTTTTTCTTTGTGTATATTTGTTCATATGTGAGGAAAGGTGACCTGACTCTTTGCTCTAATTCAGGAATTCCAAAACTTGGTTGTACAGAAGACTCGCTTGGGGGGCTTTGCAAAACTACAGATTCCCAGGGATTCATTCCAGACTTACAGATTGGAATTTTCTCGTAAAGATCCCAAGAAGCTATATTTATAACAAGCCACTGGTGAGAATCTCAGTCAGCATTAGTCCTGGGCCAGACATTTGGAACCAGAAATAATGAAGATGGGAAACACGCTTACATTGATGAGACACTCCATTATGATCGCACATTTGGTTTTCAGTCTCCCCTATGGGACTGTTATTTTTTTGAGTTCAGGAGCTGTGGCTTGCTCATCGCTAAATCCCTACACCTAGTCTCCACCTGGACATGTGGGGACACTCCACACAGACTTGTTAAATACAGAAACTGTCTGAAGTTCTTCTTATCAGTGGACATGGCTTCAGGAGACTCTATCAGGACAAGTCTTAAGGCAGTTCCCTTTAAAATGATAGATCACTAAGACAAAAGAGAGGAACACTTCTCTGGGCAAGCAGGAGTGAGTGGAAAGAACACATGAGAAAAGAAAGGGGGAGGGAATGAGCAGATGTTTGAGGCATGCGGGAAATGATCTTGAGAGAATTAAAATTCGGCACACAGCAGCCACGTTCCTTTTACGGCCACTTCAAGAAGATTCCCCAGTGTAGTGAATGTTTCACTGTTGTAACAGGATCACGCTACTCACAGTTATGTCTTCTTGTCTGTTACCCACAAAAATGGAATTTTGGTGAAATAAAGACAGATATCCTTGGAGACCAGTTTAAATTTTATTTTGTACTTCCAGAGAGAAAAGCGCAGTAATAGAAGGGGGTGGAAGCATCATAAAATATGGAAGTTGATTTAATTTCTTAGTTCCTGTAGCAGTAACTAGTGAGGCTTTTATTGTGTGTGTGTGTGTGTGAGTGTGTATGAGCTGTTCTTCAACCTCATCTTGTGAGGCAGATCAAACATAATCTTTTCAAGATTTGTATAAAGCATCATAATATATGGAAGTTGATTTAATTTCTTAGTTCCTGTAGCAGTAACTAGTGAGGCTTTTATTGTGTGTGTGTGTGTGTGTGTGTGTGTGTGAACTGTTCTTCAACCTCATCTTGTGAGGCAGATCAAACATAATCTTTTCAAGATTTGTGTATATTAGCATGAAATTAGTACATAAACCTCACAATTTCTCAGGAAAAAGTTCATTTCTAATCACTTAATATCACCACATCAGTAACAAAGAACTCTCATTAGTACACTGAGAGAAAATGAACTAAACTATACCAATTTCAGAGTTTTAGTATCTTTCACTCCAACCTCAGCTATAGTTTGTATTCTTGTGTCATAGGTGTGCTGCACAGGGTTTTTGTTTTTGTTTTTGTTTTTTTAAGGCTGCAGAGAAATGACTGCAAGAAGGCTGTATTTCCTGGTGGCATCTGTAAATAGGTTTTATCTCACTGCAGAGTAGACCTGACATTAAGCAAAAGAGCAAAAGAGAGGCAGTGTAATTGTGAGCTCCTCCCACCCGTTGTTGAGCTTCCTAATTATTAAACTTCCTCTCACCAATGAAATGTGAGCAGTTGTGATGTATATGCCTACTAGGTGGGAGCTTTAAGAGTGTGTGTGATTTGCCATTCTTTCTCCCTCTGACGTAATAACCAGTGAGCGATGTTGCAGGTGGCTGCTCAGCCAGCTTGGTCCAGAAGTGAGAAAAATGCAGAGCTTAAATCCAGGCAACTTAGGATGGACATGTAGTAAGAACAAGTCCTAAACTTTATTCTTTGAAGCCCCTGATATTGGGGAGCTGTTGATTCTGCATCACTACTTTGATCATCTTGGTTGATACCATATCATCTTGGTTGATATAATAGTTTGGCAACTCACTGGTTGCTAGTGCCAAATGTTTCCATGGATTTAGTTATTTAAGAAAATAGATGGTGCCCAAGGTTTAAAACATATTGCAAAATGTAGCCACGTAATGTTAACCTTTTTAAAGAAAAACAGATAGTATAAAAACTTATTCAAGGACTACCAAATATGAAACCATTGACACTTAAAATTCAAAGAGACCTTGGAGTTCTGTCATCCATTTCACTTTCCTGTGTAGGCAGAAACGTCCCTACACACGGTCGTCCCTCTCGGATATTTGATAACTATGCAACTCATTGCCTCTTGTAGTCAGGGAATTCGATTGTTGAAAATTATAATTATTAGGTGGAACTTTCTTAAATTTGGAGAAAATGATTTTCCTGAAGGTGAAGTTCTACTGTAATAGAAAATTGTGTTCTGAGTCAGCCAATTCTATTGCTGGACAACTATAATTATTAGGTAGGTTTTTTTTTTTTTTTTTTTTTATTTAGCAGAATCTTTTCCTTGTAACTTAATTTTTGCAAGTTCTACCCTCAAGGAAAGTTTATATTAAATCCATTCCACTATTCACATGACAATTCTTAAAACATTTGGAGATAGATGTGGTGTCCCCCAAACTCTATTCTGTAGCCCTAAATCTTCAACCATTCATTACAGGAAACCCTGACCACACCTTTCAAAAAAATTGATTCCTTTACTCCAGACAATCTAGTTTACAAATGTCTCTTTTAAGGTACACCGGGAACATATGACATGCCAGAAAGCATATGACAGTTTGAGAGTATACGAGGATCATTCTTCTTGGGTATTAATACTTCTGTTACTACAGCCTGGGATTGCATTAGCTTTTTACTTTTTTTCTTTTTTTTTTACTGAGGAAGATTTGCCTTGAGCTAATATCTGTGTCAGTCTTCCTCTATTTTGTATGTGGGTCACTGCCACAGCACACCCGCTGATGAGTGGTGTAGGTCTGTGTCCAGGAACTGAACCTGGGCTGCTGAAGTGGAGTGTGCAGAACTTAACCACTACACTACAGGGCCAGCCCCTGGAATAGCTTTTTTTAGAAGTTGAATCAAGCAATTGGATCATCTAAATCTCTGGGGACTTTTTCCTCATAATCTCTTATCAAACTGATGATTCATTTATCTTTTTCTTATGTAATAGGATTTTGGAAAACAGCATAGAACTTTTATTTATTTGTAATAACTTTCAAATTGTTATTTTAAAGTAAAAATGCTTTAAATTAATTCCACAGTAGGACAACTTAAACATTTAAGTTTGTGTGTGTTTATAAATTAATATTATTGCTAAGTTAAACATTTCTCTTTTCTCTCAGTTTATTAGATTTCTTGGGATTACAAATTGCTATAATTTTCTAATTATGCAACATAACCACTGACATACTTGTTTTAAATATATCAAAATTAATTATATCATTGGTAAATTTTTATGTGAATTATTCATTCACATGAAATGGTTTTTCATTCCATTCATGTTACTTCCAAGAAAAATAATGTACTCGAATGGAAATTATGTAAAAATATTAACCATTATCAATGGTAAAGTGAATAGGAAGTGAAATATTAAATATGGTATGTAGTACAATATCAGACAAAAGTAAACTGTCACGTTTGATGTTAGGATAGTGGTTACCAGTGGGCTGCAATGGGTTGTACCTGGATCGGGGTAAGGGGGCTGCCTGTAGCAGGACTCTGATGATGCTTCCTTCCTTGATTAGGAACTAGATACATGACTGGTGAAAAGTCATCTGTCTGTACGCATATGATGGGTCTCTCTTCTGTATGTATCTTATACTTCAATAGAATGTTTACGTTAAACATGTTGAATATTTTCTTATTGGGAATTATAATCATATTTCTCTAAACTATTAAATCCATTCAGCAGACAGTTTTAAAGGTAAAACCTATTTTCAGAGCTTCGTGTGAGAAGTGGTCTTTCACCTACAATGTTGTCCTTATTTTGGCGACATTTTAGAGAAGCATTGTGGAATTACTACAGTTTTGCCACTGCTAAAGTACTGCACCTGTGACAAATGTCCCTTCCATAGAGCTTTTCGAGTATGATGGTACCAAATGGAACCGGGATTGTTTCTGGAAATTGGTTGTGATTGGTGAGTAGGAGCTCTTTACTCCCCCTCCCGGTGCTCCTTCATGCCCAAAAGAGTAACACTTTGTTATATCACTGGCTAAAGACTAGTGTATTTCTTTATACTATCAGGTCTTGCCTGATGCTTTCGCACATCTCTATTGAAATCTGTTGAAAGTGATAGAATGTGACCATTAAAAGCAATTTATAGCCACTTTGCTTCAAGACATTGGATCAAACCATAATTAATAGTAAGTCAAAGAGAATGGAGTCAGTAGTAGTGGTGAGTAGAGTAGAAAAAAGTCAATAAAGAGAAGCAATGAGATACAATAGAAGAAGCAGACAAAGGGCATGAAGATAAAGAAGAAAGTAGAAAAGAGAAAACTGAGGGGGAAATGAGAAATGAAGGGACATATAGACAAAGGGACAAAAAGAGAGAGACAAAATGTTCAAGTGGTCTCCCTTCTCTCTCCATCTCATCCCTTTCCTGGTCTGAAACAGCCTGGTTCTGACAGGCAGCTTCCCACCTTCACTCACTCAGGAAAACCCTCTTTTCTATTTCCTTAACTACTTTAATTCTTTTAATAAACACTAATTGAGAGTCAGGTGCTCTGCCTGGCTCTGAGGGTGTCAGGGAATCCCGCCCCTAGGGCTCTTGCTCTCCTGCTCCATAATCTATGGTTATGATTCCTCTTCCCCAAGATGCTACAACCAGGATCGTATTCGTTGATGTATTCCTCTCAGGACGATCCAATTGGATCAGTATTACTTATTAAAATTTATAAGCTTCTAAAATCAAACCCAGTCTTCTAAAATTCTATATGCATTTGCGTGTTTAATTTTGTAAATGCATATATTTTGTGTTTAATTTGCACGTATACAAATAAATACCATTATCTCTGGTTCAGCGTTTGTGATTCTTTTCAGTCTCCATTGTTCTATGTTTTAAAGGTCAGGTTACAGAGAAACAAACATTTCTTGAGTACCTGCTTTGTGTCAGTGCTGTCCCGGAAAAGCAGGATTGTATAAACAAGACATGCAGTACATTCCAAGAGGAATTAAAAGAAAAAAACCAAAACTCCTATATCCCAGATAACTAATTCAGGAAGTCATTGTTTGAGGACCCTGGTGGATCTTAGTTTAATTTTTAAATGTTGAAGTGATTAATTTTTCTTATGTTATGTGAGACATTTGCAGGTCTACATAGCCTTAGCTCTGCAGTCACAAGATTTCTTTGGTAGGCAAATGCAGACAGAAGACTAGTCTCTTGGGATCAAGTAGAGTTAAAAAATATTCAAAAATAACATTGAGTGCCAATAAACTGACAAATATTACGACGTGTCTTGTATAGCAACTGCACACGCACCCACAGCACAATGGTGGGTTTCCCCTGATACTCCCAATGTCAGCACTAGCTGACTTTTAAGACAGACTTGAGCTCCTCGGGAGCACATTGCTTCTTCTTAATTGTTTTTTCTGCTATCTCAGGATATCCCGTGTGATATTCTGAGTACTTTAGAGGCCTGGGCGACCACACTCCATTCATCATCATCAGAGTGAAAAGAAATCTACACATTACATCCAGTTAAGGGTGTTTCTTTGTTTCTCTTTTTATGTTGCAATTTAAATCAGAGCAAATGTGGTATACTTTCATTGCATTTTGGCATATCAAATTTCCACTTCTACTAATATAGAATTTTTTATCAAAATGCAATGAGTGTGATTCCAAGGTAAGACTTAAAAAAAAACCTTAGAAATGTCTAGCATTCAAATGGCACACTATTACAGTGAATGATTTAATAATTTTAAGCCAATAACATATTATCTCCTAACTATGTTCTCTTACATGGCTGATTTTAATGCAGATGGTATCAGTTGCAAACAAAAATTCTTTTGATCAAGACTCTATTGATACCATAATATTAAAGTTAATTCTAAATAATAAATCAATTAATGCATAGATGTTGGGGGAAGTGCTATGCTTCCTGTAGAATTCTAGAGCTAGGGTGAATATCTAACATAATTCCCTTTCTCAAGCAGAAAGAAATGTACAAGTGAATATATAATTAAATGATTCATTATGTGGCATTAAGTACACTTGCTAGAGGAGTTGAGAGCCATGAGGGCTGGAGTGAAGATTTGGTCCATCTAGGTTAGGTCAGACTTAGATGAGTGGAAGAAAGTCAGAAAGATATTTTTGGCAGGCCTAACAGCTTGGTGTTGAATGTGAGTCTTTGTGGAGGCTCTGTGATTAGAACAATTGGCACATGTTGAAATGCAGCAGGAGTGCAGCTTAAATTGTCAGCGAGGGACAAATGATAAAGAACTTTCAAGGCCATGAAGACTAGCATAAGCAACAAGAAACGGAGCTGGGGCAGCAGAACGAACAGTTTTTGGTCACATATTACAAATAATAATGTGACATTTATTATTAGCTTATCCTGTGTCACGCAGTGTTGTAAGACGTTTACATAATTTATATTCTATAATCCTCAGACCAACCTGGTGAGGAGGTGTCATTATGATTTTTATCTTAAATATGAGGAAATGAATACACAGAGAATGTCCCTAGACTATTTTACACAGGTCGTATGTAGAAGAACCAAGATTTAAACCCAGGAAATTTAGCTTCCTGGCCCATACACTTACATTCTTTGCCATTCAACATCACAGGGAGGCTCTAGGCCTAAAAATTTACACAACTCTGTGAAATAGGTATCATTATCCCAATTTTCAGATTGATACGTTGAGTGTCTACAAGCTATAACTATGTCAGTTATAGTTGAAACTTCTTCTTACCTGAAAATGCAATACAACATTGACTCTGATTGCAATTGCAATAAAAAGAAAGTATCTAATCAATATATTCAACCAATAGTTACAGACAGCAGTACTGTGTGCCAAGCACTATCGGAGGTGCTGAAGATATAGCTCTGGGACTTTGTCATTAGCTAAATAGTTTATTATATATCTCTGCATTTACCTATATGCGCTTTGTAGTTGCTCAGATACTAGTATTTCCTCCCAACTGTCAACATTTACTTTGGCTTATTCTGAATTGAACCTGACCACTCCCTGCATCCCTGCTTTGAAGACAAGACAGGAAATGGACAAAAAAAGCTCACTACCACATGAGGAAAATAACAACCATCCGTTTTCTCTGGTGTGGAGCCAGCTAGCCTGGCTTGTGAGAACAGATTGTTAAATATTCAGGAAGTTCGAAAGCTGGTGGGTACACTGCAGTCATGCGTGGCTTCATGATGGGGATATGTTCTGAGAAATGTGTCGTTAGACGATTTCATCATTGTGGAAACATCAGCATGTACTTACACAAACCTAGGTGGTAGAGCCCACTACACACCTAGGCTCTATGGAACTAATGTGATGGGCCCACATAGTATATGTGGTTCGTAGTTAACCGAAACATCGTTATGTGGTGCATGACTGTATTGGTAGCTTGAAATTAGCGATAGTGGGAAGTATCTACACAGAAATTGAAAAACACTATAAATTAGGGATTTTTTAAAATTATGATTCCAGTTTACCAGCATATCACTGCCCAACTTCTCCTTTATGAGATCTTTTAAGTTCCGTCCTCACTCTTTCAGATGTCCAGTGCACCTGTTATTTGTTTCCTTTTTCTTATCAAAGAGAGCTCACAAGAATGGGGAAAGGGAAGGGAGTTAATGTCTCTTGAGCAACTGCTATATGTCAAGCACTGTGCTTATTCTGCATATTATTTGATATTTATAACTCAGTAAGTTAAGTATTAATTCCATTTTAAGACTAGAAAACTGTTCCTCAGAAAGCTTAAGTTACTTCCCTCATGTCAAACAGAAAATAAGCATTGGAGTGGAATGATTTCAGAGCCCATGACCTTTCTGTTGCATCCCACTGACTCTGGCGGAATGGAAGTCAGTAAGTTACCCTCCCAGGTCCATTTAGAGTTACTAGTTTTGAAATGCTTTAGCACTTGATTAACACAGTTGCTTTGTTCATTTATTGATTCCGTAAGTACTCAAGAAGAAGTAACTGGGTCCCAAGCTGACAAAGAGAGGCACATTTAATGCCATAAAGTAGTAATGAAAGAGACCAACACTTAAACAGGAAGAGCAGTGTGTGGAAGGCATTGCTTTCTGTTCATGAGCATTTAAAAGAAGATTTTAGGAGGAAGCAAATAGAGGCTTCTTGACACCCCGGAAATCCTACCACATTCCTATTCCAGTTAAAGTTCAGCCTGAAAGCAGTGTTTCATACCTGCTCTCAGAGACACCTTCCGTCCATTTGAGTCATGAACTTAATACCAGCCACTTTGTATACTAGAGCCAAAAAATAGGTGTCTTAAAAAATATATATTGTTAACAGCCAGCCCTGATGGCCTGGTGGTTAAAGTTTGGTACTCTCACTGCTTTGGCAGCCCGGATTCAGTTCCTGGTTGTGGAATCACACCACTCATCTGTCAGTAGCCGTGCTGTGGTGGTGGCTCACATAGAAGAGCTAGAAGGACTTACAACTAGAAGTTAAAACTATGCACTGGGACTTTGGGGAGGGGAAAAAAAGAGGAAGATTGGCAACAGATGTTAGCTCAGGGCAAATCTTCCATCCCGTCCCCCCAAAAAAGTTGTTAAATTCTGGTGTTGGTTAGGGAGGAAATAAACATGAAGATGTGTCAAGGGTATAAATGTTGTAATAATCAAATTTTTCTGTAGATTCATTGAAAGTTGAAGGTGCAAGTCTCCCGAATCCCAGCTCTGCTATTTATTATCCATTTATTACACTCGAACTGCTGCTAATTCACTAAGCTTTTTGGCTCTGCTTTCCTCTTCTATAACTTGGTAATCATAATAATAGTCACCTTACAAGGTTGGATGACTATAGATGAAGTATATAATCTTTCCAATCTACCTTTCTAACCAACTTCTATCATTTTCCTATAGACCCCTTAATTTAAGTAAAACTTTTCTTCTCAGTATTCTTTGATCAGTACTCTGGGCTTTGCCTCCCTGAAATGCCTTCTTTTGCCATTGTCTCTTCAATCTTGTCCAACTTGAAGCTTTAAGTCAAGTTTGATTCCCTCCTGAAGCCTTCCTAGTCCATGATATCTTCTTTAGAACTCACAGGTCTCTTCTGGGTTTGGACTTTGTTTCTCACCTGTTCACCTATTTGTAATTACAAACTCCTTTTGGCATCTATTACAACACTGCTCTGTGAATTTGTGTTAAGAGTTTTACATGTACATTTTCCTTTTCTTTCTAACAAGATTTTAAACACCTAGAAGTTGGGGCTGTTATAATTCTTCATATTTCTCATGGCACCAAGCAGAATGTTATGCACCTGGACATCTCAAAGAACAACCACATTAATATGAACTAAATTTATGACCCTTTCAGGACTATTTAGTACAGAACTGTGCACAGTGTGAATGCTTAAAAATCATTGCAATAATTGCTTACATTCCTTCTATTCTAAATTGTAGCACGTTCAAGGAACCCAATGTCTGCAGCAGCTCTGCTCAGTTTCTTGACCTTCATGAATTCTCATGAAAATTACCAAAAAACAGTCATTATGGACTGAATTGTGTTCTCCTAAAATTCATTTGTTGAAACCCTAACTTCCAGGACCTCAGAAGGTGCTGTATTTGTAGATAGGGTCTTTAAAGAGGTAATTAAGGTTAGTGAGGTCATTAGGGTGGGCCCTAATCCAATATGACTAGTGTCCTTATCAAAAGAGCAGATGAGGGGACAGCCATTCAGAGGGAAGACCGTGGGAAGACCCAAGGAGAAGACAGCCATCGACAAGCCAAGGAGACAGGCCTTAGAAGAAACCAAATCTGCCAATACCTTGATCTTGGAGCCTCTAGAACTATGAGAAAATAAATTTCTGTTGGCTAAGCCACCAGCCTGTGGTACTTTGTTATGGCATCCCAAGCAGACTAGTGCACCGTCTTAGATAGAAGAGCAGGTCTGACTGCCTTCTTTCATTGCTCCAGCTGTTTTCCTTTGGACCTGGCCCTTTTGTTTAGGTTCTGGGAGGAGCTGATGGGTTCATTTACCTAGTAGTCTGTTTGAGGTGTAGAGGGAGTGTGCTATGGTGGTCCAAGTGGATTCCTTGCTCTGTGACCAGACTTTTTGGCTGTGAACATCAGTGTTGTCACCTATTAGTTGTATATCCCTGGGTAACTTAATTCGCTTTTTTTTTTGTCTTAGTTTCTTCACCTGAGAAATGGAAATAATAGTTGCATATTTTCACAGGGATGCTGTGAGAATTAAGTGACTTTAAACGTACTAGTGCTTAGAACAGTCCTTGGCACATAATAATGAATAAATTCTAGTTATTATTTGAAGATATTTACCTTTAATAAATAGAATTCTAGCAACCTAACTGAACAAATTTTAGCATTGGAATTTAGGGTCTCGGGGCTTTTGCAGCATATTTCTAATATATTAAAAAGCTAAATTATTCATGTCTTTATTATGTTTACATGCACACATATATGCACATACAAATATACATGTATGTGTGTGTATATATATATATATATATATATATATGTATACACGTTTTTATTAACCCAAGAAGTAACCTATTAGCATTTCCCTCATCAGAGGAAAAATACACATTCCTGTGCATTGTCAAGTTTCCTGGGGCTCCTGTGTCCCTTTTGTTTGGATTCCTCAGTCAGTAGGTCTTGAACTACCCTGTTGAATTAATGAGGCAAACTGGTCTGTAGTCCAATGCTGATGAATGTCCTAAAAAATGACTTCAATTGAATATTTTTCTTTTTTATCACCAGTGTTTTCCTCCTAAATTAGTTCCATAAAACCACAGACCCACTTCCAAAGGCATTTCTCTGATTTGAGATTGTTGCTGTTACTGCCCTTGGATGTTTTTTCCCAAGGGGGTTGCAGAACCAACTGCATTTGCACATTGTGAGCATCTAATCTGTTATAATATGCTAATATGTTTTAATGTGGTGTGCTCTTGAGTTTAGAAGCACAAACCTTATTGTAAATGTCAAAATAATTCAGATCTTAATATATCCCCTGTAGTGACACATTAATAAGGGCCACAGGAGCAAGTGCTGTAGGTAGTTATTTCTTAACGGACAAGGATCTTTTTGCTATTTCATTTGGAGATCAAAACCCAGAGACAATAAATAGCCAGCATTTTAATTTCAGAATGTGATGTTTGCTCTCCCCACAGCATGGGAGAATTTCCATCGAAAAGCCTCATTTATTAACCTACCGTGACAGTGCCAAGGACATGGTAGATGTTTTTACTCATAATTGTCATATAACTGAATAAATTTATTATATTCATCATTGTATTACAATTATATACTGTAGTGGCAAAAGTGATCTTTGAGCTCCTCTAGTCTTGCATCGGTGCTTTGCAGATAAGAAAATCAAGGTCAACAAGGTTGAATGACCATGGACCATGACTGAGTCAGATCTAGCGTTCAACTCATTTGACTCCAAGTCCAATTTTAATTTTGGTTTTTAATTACACTTCTATGATAATGATTTGAGGAAAGGAGTCTAATTGTGAGAATTAATTACATTTTACTAAAAATAATATTTTGAGAAAAGCACAGAAAATATAAAATGGGTGTGGTTAGTTTTGGTATTTATCGAACAAAAGGATCTCTAAGTATAGTCGGTGTCATTTCTTTTTCTGTTTACTCAGACAACTCACTACCCCTTATTTTTGTGCTTCTTTGTGAATTGACTTCCCCAAGATAGCTGATCACTAACCTTAATCAAGATGGAGCTTAAAACAAAATGCTACTTAGCTGATAAACACTCCAGATTGTTGTGACAAAATTCAGCAAATCTGTGTTTTATATTGCCACCAGGAAGCAGCACAACTAAGCAATCCATCTGTTTCATTCTTTATCATTTGATTTTTAATAAACCTGACAAAGAGAAGAGTATAATATTGAGTAGGTTGATATAACCCTAAATTACGTCACCTCCCTTGTCTTTTACGATAGGAGTTGAAGTGGCAATGACTTAATGGTGCCAGAGCACAGCTTCAGGTAACAAATTATGGGAATTCAGATCTGGGTGACTCGCTTTGTGACCATACCCATGATATCCAGCTTACAGAAGCATATGTTTTGCTTCTGTGTACTTCCTTTTCAGCAAGGTCATGCAGCTAGTTCCTGGAATAAATCTCCTTTCAGGTAGTGTTATGGTTTAGAGGAAATATTCTGAATTAGGCATGAGAAATCTTGACTTTTCCTTGAATTCTAAGTTCTTGGCCTCTTGGTCTTAATTTTCTATGTAAAATGGCGAGATGTGCTGAAGTATATTTTCTCCCTATGATATCTTTACTGATCTAATTATGTTTCTAGGAGAGAGTGAGCAAGAAAAAATGTGAAATTTCCTACAGCGCCGAGACTAACAGGAAATCTCCATGTTTCTGGGTGGTGTAACTCCAGTATCAGAACTGTAATGGTTGAGTCAAAACACATCAGCTCACAAATACGGCACAGAGTTTCGTAAACCTGGAATGATCCAGTCGGAATACAGACTCAGGCTCTGCACCTCACAGTACGTTTGAACATCTCTAGGATGCACGTCCTATCTGTAGACTTTGAGACACTTTGATGGAAGATTATTTCTGATATTTAGAAAACTGGCAGGCCGCCTCTTGGAGACTTGTAGTTTCTGTGATTGACAGCTGGTTTCAGATACATATTTTCATTGCTTTGGTTAGATGTGAGTATATATCAAAATGAATTGCTGAGTGCTGTGGAATAAAAAGAAAGTAGGGAGTTTTCTACTTGTGTGATCTCTAAAGATCTTAAAGGAATCATTTGTAAAGCAAATTGGCTAAATATCACTTATAACAGTCTAAGTGAAGGTTTCTTTTTTATATCCAAGAGACTTGGGAGTTAAATCGGAGCCCTTTTAAACTGAATTTTTGGGGGTAAGCAAACTGCTATTGAATTTTTCCTTTATTGTCAGTGTTTTAAGACTGATTTATTCAAATCATCAGACAATTTCTTTGTTAATAGTGCTCACATGAAATGAAGGTATATGTGCCTCACACCAATCCTCTATTTATTATTTATTGGCACAGACCTTTACTACTTATTATTATCATTTTCAGCAAGGAAAACTGAGGTGCAGGAATATTAAGGATTTAGACAAAAATGTAAAGGCATGATATTTACTGGCTTTATTCAAGTCTGTGTACTATCTTTCAGACTTAACTTATAGTTTTGAATATTTTAAAGGCTTATTTTCAAGATGAAGAATATATAAAGGGTTAGAAGACCAAAAAGCAAGTGCTTCTTTCTCTTTCCATTAGGGACTGCTTGGACTCCATTAAGTTAAGACATTTCTGTCAAGTTAAGGCAGTAGATTCAACTAATAACCCAAATGCAAAACTTTCATTTCTCTTTCTGTTACTGACCTTTCTGGAAGCTTTTAACATTTGCGAAAAGTATAGTTCTAACTTTTTCATATCAGTTTCCCAATGTGTAAAAATGGAGGTGATTATATAATGGAATTTTCTTTTCTTCATGATTATGAAGACTCCAAAACACTTATTTTTCCAACGGGCAGTAAGAACCCCCTTTACACCATTTGTTCTGGTTTCCTGGTCATTCTCTCCAAACCAGGTCTCCCCAGTTGACATCGGTCACATCAGTACACTGGCAGTGGAGAAGCACATTGGAGTGCTTCTACAGCAGGGCCACACAACTCCTTTTGGAGAATTAACTAATGGTTGTAAAAAAGATAAGAGATCACTGGGGGAAAAAAAATCCCAAAGTAATCAGATACATAGTACAAAAGACGTTAGGTTTTAAGAGGGAAGCAGAAGGAAAGAGAGTATGTGTCTCCTTACCCCATTGATATCAGACTTCTGAAATACACTACTTTTAGCCCTTTTATAATTGTTCAGTGCCTCAGTCCAATAAGATTCATGATAGAGGTGTTGTTCCTTAACAACCATGGTAGGTTGTTGGCAGGAAATGATACTATAGAGTGCATTACGTTTACTTTAGTATGCAACCTGTTGAAGATCACGTCTTGGTTCTTAATCTTGAGATCCACAGTAAACGTGGGTACTGACATGCACAATTCAGTGTATATCTTAAAAGCCCATTTCCCTTTTAATGGTAAGAGTTTCAAGACTGAATTTAGATTTCAGAATTTACAACTGGTAACAGCTATATAACACAGCTAAATAAACCAACCTTACTTCATTGGTATGATTATGCATGCTTTATTTAGTTTTCTTGTTGCAAAGTTCCTTCCACGATCACATGATTGGGCTTGTGGGGCATAGCTTGAAATCCTCCGTCATAATTAAAGAAACAAGCGAATAAATCTCCCTCCCCCTATAAAACAAAAACTAACAAACTAACAAATAAAACCCTATGGCATGCCAGTGTGGCCTCCTGTTGGGTCTGTCCCTCTGCTGGCTTCCTGTGGCTTGATTCCTGCTGTTCCATCCCGAGGCAGATGTAGGAAGGTTGACCATCTGCTGGTAGGTCACAGCTGCCTCTTCTAAATTATGTTCCTGTTCTTCTGTCCCATCTCTAAATGACTGACTATCGCTATCTGTTGCTTTTACCACCTGCTGAAAAGCTGACAAAACAGGTCTTTATTTGAAATCTTTAGTTTTGAGTATTGTCTTGATATGCAAATCTTATTTCTTATTTTCTAGACATGCATCATACACACAGAGTTTTTCTCTAGAGTAATAATCTTTTGTATGATATAGTCTGGGCCCTCATGCAAATGTTTGATAACTGACTGGAAGTATACATGCAGTATACACCACATTAACCCATATACCATAAATATGAATTTTTTCTGTCCATGAATGTGAATGTTACTGTAATTTGATTTTAAAATTTTATGATTTCAGTTGCTAATACAAAATTTGGACTCAGGGTTTCTGTTACATTAAGAACATTAAGAAGAAAAAAGGCAGCTAGAGAAACGTCAGAGCATAAGAAACCTTTGTGAATATTTAAGGAAAGTGCTGGACAGATCTGAGCTAGCCTAACCAGAGGAAAAGTTAGCATGGCTCATTCATAAGAGCCCCCTCTTCTTTGGCCAAAATCTCTGTGGGCCTCAAGTTTCTGGAGAACAGCTTTTATTAATGATGTTTGATAGCACAGGCCCATAAATTTCTGTTTTAACATTTTCTCATATCATATCTCATAAAAATCAAGGACATAGCACTAAATTTTCATTTGTTAAGGTCATTTCTGTAGGGATCTAAGATAAGATAGTCCAGACACATTGCATTCTGAAGGTTTATGACAGGCATAGAGCTTAGAGACTCTAGAACAACACTGTCCAATAGAAATGTAATGCAGGCCACTTATGTAACACTGAGTTTTCTAGTGGTCATGCTAAAAAAAGTAAAAAAGAAACAGGAAAAATGAATTTTAATCATATATTTTCTTTAATCCATTATATGCAAAATATTATTTCAACGTATAGTAAATATACCATTATTAATGTGATATGTTACATTCTTTGATAATCCAGTGTCTGTTTTACACTTCTAGCACATCTCCGTTAATGCCAGTGGCATTTTAAGTTTTCAATAGCTGCATGCATCTAGTATCTGCTGAATTGGACAGGACAGTTTTAGAGGAATGGTTGGCATTATGTTCTTATACAGCTCCTCTAAAAAATCAGGTGTCTCCAGTATGCCTGACTAGTGCTGGATGGCATTTGGATGGTTGATTCTATGTCGGTAGAAAACTTATATTCTCCTAGAAAACTTAGAAGTGCAAATTGTCTTCTTATTCAGATAGATAGTCATGCCATTAATGCAAAAATTCACATTCTGGTAAGTTATGAAATTTTTCCCTCCAATTAGGGTAATGAAGAGACGGTTACTTGAATTATCCAAATAATTGTCTACTTTCGGAGGTGATATTTGACCAATTAATATCTCTCTTGTTCTTATTAGATTGTCACAACTTTCAAGATTATATATTCATCTTATGAGACTTGAAATAGCCTTCCAAAATTTAGGTCATTCCCTTTGAGAATTCACTATAATAGAAATTGACATGGTGATACATTTAAATCAGTCAAGGATCATTTTTTTCTTGCAAAGTTAATCTGTAAAATAATACATTTAAATGTAAACTAAAGAGATAGCACAATGGTATACAATACACAGTAAAAAAAAATCACTACTTTCTATGGAAATAAAAGTATTAAGTTTAATGGTGAAATTCCCTAGGAACACCACACAACTTAACATCTTATTCTAGCAAAGTAGCATGACCTCTTTAAAAGCTCTCGTCTCATTTCCAAAAGGAAATAGAAAATCAATGGAAGCATCAACAAGTAAAGTAAGCCAGGTGCTTCAAAGAGGAGATAGAAAATCAATAAACACCAGCAAAGTAAGTTCTATGGTAATATTTGTAAAGAAAATTAATATATGTTAGAAGGAGAAAGTGTAGGTATATAAAATGTACAAGATCACTTAATGCAAACTATTATAGAAATGTGAATCCCTCAGAGAGTTTGTGCTGTGATGTTTTTCTTGTTTTGCTTTTGGAGCACAGTGCCGGGATTAACATTAATGTGTCGTGATATAATTAGTTATTGGATACATTATTGCAGGTTAGGTTATATTTTTACTTACTGATCCTTCTCATTCTATATCAGTTCAATTGCATTTTAATGCAAACCTGGTCATAAGAAGCTGAAACTGAGAAATTTAACTCTCATCCATCTTTCTAGTATCAGACCATTCTGAGCAAATGTTACATTTGGATTTTTCTTCTTTGTTTAGTCACAGTATAAATCTTCCCACTATTTTATCCACATATTTAAACCATATAATGTTAGCTGTAAAGACCTCATGTATTTATAGAACAAGGCTTACCATATAAGAATCTAATTCATTTGAAATAGCTTTTAATCTATATAATTTATAATGTCTTTTAAATCACCTCCAGATACTATAAAATGGTAAAACCTTTAGAATTATGAATTGCATTCTAGGTTTAATACAGTATAGATAATATTTTAGTTACTTTGATATTGTAGGATGGGCAATAAAATAAATGAATCTTGAAAAGATTTTTTTAAATTCCCACTTTAATCAAAAAATTGAGAGCTATTAAGAAGAGGATTTTATGCCTATTAAAATAAATTTTAAAGCTGTATATACTTTTAAAAATAAACTTTTCATTTTGAAATAATTTTAGATTTATAGAAAAGTTGTGAAGATAGGACAGCACGTCCTACATAACCTACATCCAATTTTCTCGATGGTTAAGACCTTACATTAATATGATAGATTTGTTGCAATTAATGATCCAATATTGATATATTACTATAAAATGTATATACTTTATTTGTATTTCCTTAGTTTTTACCTAATGTTCTTTTTCTGTCCCAGGATTCAATCCAGGATACGACAGTACATTAGCCATAATGTCTCCTTAGGCTCCTCTTGGCTGTGACAATTTCTCAGCCTTTCCCTGTTTTCGATGACCTTGACAATTTTGAGAATTACTGGTTTGATTATTTGTAGACTGTCCCTGAGTTGGACTTGTCTGGTGTTTTCCTCATGATTAGAATGGAATTATGTGTTTTAGGGAGAAAGACCACTGAGGTAGTGTGCCATTTTCCTCAAATCAAGGATACATACTAACAACCTGACTGACTACTGTTGATGTTGACGAGTTATCCGACTCAGAACAGTGTGCAACAGGTTTCTCCCCTCCAAAGTTACTTTACTCCCCTGCTCTTTTCATGCTGTTGTCTTTAGAAATGAGTCATTATGTAGGTGGAGCCCACAATGAAGGAGTGGGGAGTTATGTTCCCCCTCCTTGAAGACGGAGTATCTACATAAATTATTTGGAATTCTTCTGCATAGATTTATCCCTTCTTATTTATTTATTTATTGGTTTATTTATTTATTTAATCATTGCTAACTATATGGACTCATGGATGTTTATATTTATGTTAAGATATAATCCAATACTACTTTATGTATTTTGTTGCCCAAATTGTTCCAGCTTCGGCCATTGGGAGCTCTTTCTGTTGGCTTCTGTGTCCCTTTGTCATACCCACATCATTATGGTGGTTTTGTTTTTAAAATTTTTGAGCTCTTTTTTACTTTCTGGAACTACAGGATGCTCCAGGCACCACTTATCCTTTTATATATTTTCTGCCCAATGCTAGAATCAGCCATTTCTCCAAGGATCCCTCATTCCTTTTATTTCAGAATTGTATTAGAAACCAAGATCTGGGTGCTCGATATTGTTACTACTTTGTAAAACCTTTGCTTCTAGGGCTCACAGCAGACAGAGCATATATCATATACTATTTTGATCCCTGTTTTCCTGTGATTTTAGTCTATATATTAGTCACTGAGAGGCTATCTTATTATTACCTTATATTCATGGGCTGCATCTTTTAATATGCTACTGATAATCCCTTCTCTTCTCTGTAGCAGCCTTGTTTTATGGATGGAGTCACTATTTGCCGATTTTTGTTTTAAATGATGACTTTTTTTGACCAGATAGACTTATTAGAGATAATAGTTATTCAGCATACAAAGGGTAATGATAGAGGTTTGCACTAGTTTTTATAGAAATACAAAAGAAGGGAAATTAGCTTAACCTGTAATGTGAAGTTCAAGGAGGAATAAAGTGTTTAAAATAATAAACAAATCATAAAGTCCACATTTTTTCACCTTGTGATTATTTTGAATTTTTTCACGCAAAAAAATATTTATTCGCTTACTCATGTTTAACTATGTGTGATTTTGATGACTATGATATGGTGTTACTGCCACCAAAGGTAAACAGTTGTGCCTCACTTTTGAAAACCGTACTTAAACTAGTCCATGGAGCTTTGTTTCTTACATGACTCTTTATGGTCGTTGGTGTTGATATAGAATTTCTGGATTAATTTTTGCTGAAGTAACAAAAAAAATCAAAATCTTAGTGGCTTACTTCAATAAACACTTATTTCTGCTTAGTGCTGGTCCATGCATTCTCATTCTGATACCTGGGAAGAAGGGGTAGCCTCCATGTGGCTGGTCTCATGATGGACAGCACTGAATCTAAAAGCTAAAAGCTTTTAAAAACTCAAAGCTTCTGCTCAGGTGTGGAAAGTGTCACGTGTCCTCTTAAAGCTCAGAGTCAGTCAGTCCAACAGGGCCATATACTCCTACAGGAGGCCCAGGGCAAGTTACGTGAAAATGGCGGAGATGGAGAAACAGATTACAGGGACCGAGTGAGGAGTTGGAAACAGTCCAACCTCTCAAACCTTGCCTAAATATTTTTATGTTAGGATTACATTGGGCTGTATGTGCCAGAAAAACCTTGAAAGAAAAAAAGTGGCTCAAAACAAGACAGAAGTTTATTTCTCCCTCACACAAGAGCTGGTCCGTGGTCACCATGGCATTCCACATTGTCAAAGACCAAAGTTCCTTCTATCTTGTTTCTCAGCTCTTTGTGATTCATGGTTTAAGATGGTTCCAGGCAGTAGTATGGAGGATGGATAAAGAAGGACATGCATCCTTTTTTATTCCCCCGGAAATATCTAGAAAACTGCTAAATAACAATTTTATTGACCAGAGTATACTCACATACCTATACATGAGTGCAAGGGGTATAAATGCAACGGAGACTAGTAAATACAATCTTTATTCTTGGTGTCTCTGTGCCCAGTTAAATTTTTTACTTCTCTGGAAGAAGTGGAAAAAGACTCAGGAATAAAAACATGCTGACAGGACTTGGAACAAGTTTCTTTGGATTAATCAAATCAAGTCAGGGGAATAAAGGAATAAAGGTAATCTAAAAACGCCAGATGGAAGGCAGGAACAGGTAAAAGAAATCCAGAAAATATGGTTCAGTGCAGTGCAAAATGCAATGAAGTAACAACAGACTTTAAGCAGAGAAGAGAGATGGTTTGAGGATGGAAATAACTTTTCATTTTTGAGGAAAACAGGTACAGATTAAGTTCTCAAGGGTTAAAGGTCAGTATTTTTCTGTTAAAGGAGTGATCCATCTCAGGAACCTTAAGTGAACTAAAAACCACCCCAAACTTGTTTCACTTCTTATGCTCCTTCATTTTTATTTGTTTTAAGCTATCCATTTCCTCTGGTATTCTAATCAAATTACTTAAAGAGGATCTCTGAGATTCCTGGAGTATGCTTAGCTGTTCGAATATTTTCTGAACAAATTAATGGACTTGGAATTCAGACAAAAGAGGACAAGTTAGGCTGAAAATGGCATTATGTGCTCTATAAAGCTGGAGAGTTAAAGGATGTACAGTGTGATGTTGAAAGATAAACTGAGGCATATTAAAAATTTTGAGTCTATATAAGCAAAAAATTGATTCCAATTGGGCAGTGCCAAACCGGAAGTGTTTAGGAGCGCTCCTCTGACAGGAGCTCAGGGAGAAATTTTATGGAGAAAAGATGGAAGCAAAGCAAGGCAACTACTGATTGGCTATCGCTTAAAGCCTAGTTGGCTGTTTGTGGTTGGTTGTCCTTAGCAATTTGATTTTGTAACCTCGAGGCATTTGCAAGCTTAGATTTTGGTTTGCTCACATAGGCCACCAGAGCATTAGAGCCACCTGGGTCTAATGGCCTCCTTGTTTAATTAATTTAACAATTCCCCCTTTTTGGTCATCCTCTCATATGTGAGAGATTGACCAAAAAATTGGTCTTGGTGCCACTCTCAGTCACCATCAGCGTTAAGTTGTTCTTGTCTCATTGTGACACTTATAGGTTATGATGTCAGATTCGTGGAAGAATTGCCTTTGCTGTTTATATCGTTGTTCGTCTTGTTTCTGTTTCTCCAAGTGCTGTGAGTCCATCTGATGTATGGCTGATGGCTGTGAACATACATGTAAGACCCTTGAGAGAAGATAGTGCACCAGGGAGAGTGATGATGACTATCAGAAGGATAATACAAGAGACTGAAGTGCACTCTTGAGTTGGGGCCTCCGTGAACCAAACCAGTTGGTATCAAATAAATCAAAGAATGTGCCTGAAGGGGCACCAGCCTGTTCTGGCCAAGTGGCTTATTTGTTAATTTCTTGTATTTGCAGCAATACCGGAAGTGTTGATTGAAGTTCAGCAGGAGGTATTTGCTCTGGCACACAGTCCTCTTTGTTCAGCCACTAAATAATCTAAAGCAATTCTATTGTCTAAAACCACCTGAGCAAGAAAGTCTAGGGACTTCTGTTGTGCAGCTATGGCCTTAGCAGTAAATTCAGCAATAGCTGGCAGAGTTAAGGAACACTATCTTCCCATGCCTAACAAAGAAAAAAAGCAAGTTGCAAAAACGCAAAAAGAATAAAGGGTTTGTATTGGAGATGAACATCTTGATCTGTGATCTTGGGAGAGCTGTCCACCTCAAGAAGCCCTCTGCCTCCCGGGAGGAGCTTCCTTAGTCAATTTTAATTTTAGATCTCCAGTTGGTATGCAGTTCCAAGAATCTGGAGGAGCCCTTTTAAGTAGGGGATGTGGACCCAAGGTTCAGGTTTCTGAAGTTTGGCTGCCATCTGGGTACTGAGGAGAATCTGGTGTGGTCCCTTCCCAGGAGGGTCAAGGGGTAGTCTTTGTTCTTAGTGATTCCACATTTCCGCCAGCCGTATCTAGCCACAAATGGGGTGCAACTCACATTTCTATCCAGTCGTATTTTGGGGGCTCCAACTTGACAATTCCTAGGCCAAGTTCTCAGGACACAAAATGAGACAAACAAGAAGGTGATAGCTGTCCCTGGGAGAGAAAGGATCATCACCCAATGGGTCCTGAAAGCTAATTCACAAGTCACAATGCAGAGATTGAATTCTCACATATGTGTTCTTTTCCTGCCAATCTGGATTTGGAAAGGAAGGGACAATGTGAAATTTTACCTTCCTCTCCGCCAGGCACCACAGATGGAGCTCTGGGAGAGCTGACTTTGGGAACAATTCTCACCCTTTGCCATCTTTTGCCAGTTTTCCCAGGATCCCTTCTGCAGGCTCTGGAAGAGTGGGGTGCCCCAGGGAGTCTCATCCTGGTCACCAGACATTGCAGAGGAGGAATAATAATTTTGTCTTCACTCTTTATGGTGAATACTTGGCTAAGACCCTTTCACTGTAGGGCACCTACTAAATGGATAAGCTTATCTAGGTTAACAGTTCTCCACTGCGGCCACGTGATTCAAGATTATCTTTGGTAAGGTTAACCTGATTGTTCAGCTGGACAGCAAGATTTTATTCCCCTGAAGCCTCACACTAGCCCCAATCCAGCTTAAGTCAGACCTCATCTGGTTTCTAAGTTAGACCCAGTCAGACTCTGGCAGGTTTTTGGACCCAGGGCAGAAAAAGAAACACCTAAATGAAGTCTGAAAGCTCATGAGGCAAAAGCTGCGCCATTAGGATCCAAGAGGACTTAGCCATGACCTCTAGAGGCCTCGAGAAAGCAGCGAGCTCAAGGGCCTCAACAGGGACCCATGTCTGCTTGCTTGTTGCTCCTGGGGGCTGTTGGGGGTCTCCTTCGGTTCTCCCTTTGGTTAGCAGAACTGTTAAAAGGTAAAGTGAGGCATTTGAAGGGTTTACTTGAGCAAAAAATCGATTTGAATTGGGCAGTGGCGAAACAGAAGAGGTTAAGAGTGCTCCACCAACAGGAGCTGGGGGAGAGACTTCTACAGAGAAAAGGCAGAAGCAAAGGAAGGAAATTTTTAATTTGCTTTAGCTTAAAGCCTAGTTGGCTATTTGTGGTTGGTTGTCCTTAGCTTTTTGATTTTGTAACCTTGAAGCATTTACAGGCTCAGATTTTGGTTTGCTTACATAGGCCACCAGGGCATTAGAGCTGCTTGGATCTAATGGCCTCCTCGTTTAATTAGTTCAGAGTGCCAAAGCATTGGCTTAGGGCAGTGAAGGTGAATACACCTCCCAATTAAAACAAGCAAATGTTGGTTTAAAAATAATGGCAGCATATTAGAGCATAATGGGAATTTCATGCTGACAATTTCATTTGTAGCTTTTCACTTGGTAACATTTTCACATGTATGGCACACTGGATATATTTCACATCTGTGGTACTTATACTTTGAAACCTATCCTTCATCTTTTATAAGTGCTGTTATAAGACAGATCCTAATATTTCTGGAGAGTGGTCAGAGATAACTTTTAAAATGTGTATGTGTGTGTGTGTTTGTGTGTGTGTGTGTGTGTGTGTGTGTGTGAGAATCACCAGTTGAATGTAACTGGTGCATTTTACATTGTGCTCGAGAATGGTATTGCAATTCTGGGTGGTGAATATATAATAGTCATTTTCTGTTTAGTTGGTAAAAAAAAAAGTGCAGTGATTACTACACACTTAAAGAGTCCTGAGGTTAGACTTAGTTTATTTTTTTTACGTTTCACCCTGTTGTTCTTTTATTCTTTTATTTTAGCATACAAAGTGAATACAGAAAATCCTAGCATTATACAACTGGGGGACTACCATGATCTTTAGAACGGCGGCATCAAAGGGGTCTAGGGAAATATATGCTATGAACATTTAATAACACCACCACCGTGACTTGGTGAATATTTTCATGCTTCTGTACTATGAAAATAGAGCATTGGGACCATGGTTGAAAAGTTCAAAAACACAAAAGTTGAGGAATACACGGTGTTTGAAATGTCTGCGTTAACAGCTCTGGGCGATGTCTGGTTCTACTTTGTTAGAGTTGGGGATTGTTGAAGTCTTGGTACTATATCATAAGAAGGACAGACTAAACAGTGGTTATTTAATATTTGGGATGGCTATGTGATTTAAGATGCTTTTTAAATTCTCAGGTTCAGTAACAGCATATTAACATGTAAACAATTTTATCGGATGCCGTTACAAACTCACAATCTGTGTTTCAGAAATGACCTGAATGAATTCTTTTGTACTAGATGTGTTTCAACATCTTTGCCTCTCTGAGAGTGAGCTCCCCGATCCCCCTTTTCTTTTAAAAACTGTGATTAGGCAAATGACCATTCCTCTGCTCGCTTGCCTCTGGTTGATAACAGCATGTGTAGGGTAAACAGCCCATAGCATTGCTCCAAATCCTTTCCAAAATAGCCCACGCTTGCCAAATAGCTTTGACTCTGTAAACACATCACGTTGTTGGAAAAATGTCCAATATTAAACGTTCTCAAACTTTCGGTTGGGGAGGCAAATATGTGGAATACTGCTCAGGGCCATTTGCCGTTCAAAAGACTTCAGATCTTCACTCCAGCCCCACAGATCCTAAGCCTTTGTCACAGCTGTAGCAGCGTGCTTTGTTTTTTTGACAGCAGGAATAGCTCTTGGCCCACTTTCTCTTCTAAACTTTAGCTAAACTTCAAACTTCTGCCTTTTTTCCTTTTTTGCTAAAGCTAGTGATCACATGCTGAGTAAATAATCTATAGACCATGATCTGCTGTCCTGTCAAGCTTGTTATCCAGACTGTAAACTCGTGATGTCGGAAACCCGCCTGCTAAGTATTCCCAGGTAGGCTTCCTAACTACCTCCCCCACTGGTTACCATCATCATTGCTTACATACTTGGAGAACTCCCTCATAGCACGTTGACTATATTTGGAAGAACTAATTGGTGATTCTGGTGTCTTTGTTCGGAAAAAGTGACACTTTTTGAAGTTAATAAAAATCTCTTCAGCTACAGCCTTTTATCAGATGTAACAAAACATTGTTTGAACAAATATGCTCTCAGTAGTAGTGACAGTTCATTTCTGCTTTCCTTAGCCGTCAACATCTTACGGAAGAAAATGGTAGGAGAAGTTCCTTAAAGGTGTAAAATTAGTTTTTGAATAATGGCACTTCCTGATAGAAAATTGCTTTTCAAATCAATAACTCAATTAAATTAGGTTCTGATTTGATTGCATCAGCATCTTTATGATATATATTTAAGTAATATAATTCTCAGTTGTCCTTAAGTAACTTTTCATATATATTTCAATGCTGTACAAACATTTTTCATTATATTATTGACTCTTTGGGAGGAAAGAAGTATATTTATCAAATATCACAATTAAGAAAGTGACTCTGTGATAATTCAGGTGTGACATCAACAAAACTAAAAGGAGTTCCCGTTAGCCTTTACTAATAGAATTTTCATGAGAAAGAGAAAGAGATGGAAAGAGATTATACTTCTTGGGGATCACAAGTTTATCTCAATAGAATAAAACTTGATTTACTCATCATTTACTGAGAATTTACCAAAATTATTTTCTCAATATCTGAACTCCTAGTATAAGATGTACTTTAAAAATTTGTTTGTTGCCTATTTGTAAATGCTAAAACACGTGTGTTCTTTTTCAGTGAAAAACATAGGATAAATATAGTTCATTATCTCTAGTGCAGCACCCAGGGGTGAGTGGGAGGGAAGGACACTCATTTCTCCCCTGCTCCATAATATATGTCAGCTACTCTCAAGTCACTCACATTAAACATGAACTTAATTAAAATAGATTGATAACCTTGAGACTTTTTCTAAAGGAATTCTAAAGCTAACCACTGATTATGTTACAGTGCTCTCTTATCAAGTAATTTGACAATATGGGAAAAGAGGGAAGTCTGGCTTATTCAGACAAATCTATCTACTATGCTGCTTTTAGGAGTTTTGCTTTTTCTTCTTTTTAAAATAAGATATTTTGACAAATAAGGATAGAACATATTAAGTAATCTAATTATTTTAAATTTTATTTTATTATGGTGAGAACAATTAACATGAGATCTACCTTCTTAAATATTTAAGTGTACAATACATCATTGTTGACTATAGGTACAGCATCATACAGCAGATCTCTAAAACTTACCCATCTTGCTTACCTGAAACTTTATGCCCGTTGATTAGTAACTTCCCATTTCCCCCTCTCCCTTAGCCCCTAGCCACCACCATTTAGTTCTTTAATTCTATGAATTTGACCATTTTAGATACCTCATATAAGTGGAATCATGCAGTATTTGTCTTTCTCTGACTTCCTTATTTCACTTAGCATAATGCCCTCAAAGTTCATCCATGCTGTCACATATTGCAGAATTTCCTTCTTTTTTAAAGGCTGAATAGTGCTCTATCATTTGTATATACCACATTTTCTTTATCCATTCATCTGTCAATGGACATTTAGGTTGTTTCCAAATCTTGGCTATTCTGAATAGTGCTGTAATAAACATGGAACTACAGATGTCTCTTTGATATCCTGATTTCACTTCTTTTGGACATATCCAGAAGTGGGATGGCTGGATCAGGTGGTAGTTCTATTTTTAGTTTCTGAGGAGCCTCCATACTGTTTTCCATAGTGGCTGCACCATTTTGCATTCCCAACAATGGTGTGCAGGATTCCAGTTTTTCTACATCCTTGCCAACACTTTTTTTTTTTTGATAATAGATATTCTGATAGATGTGAGGTGATATCTCATTGTGATTTTGATTTGCATTTTCCTGATGATTTGTGATGTTGAGCATTTTTTCATGTACTCATTGGCCATTTGTATGTCTTTGGAAAAATGTTTATTTAACTCATCCCATTTTTAAATTGAGTTATTAGTTTTTATGCCTTTGAGTTGTAGGAGTTCCTTATGTATTTTGGATATTAACCTCTTATCAGATATGTGGTTTGTGTATATTTTCTTCCATTCCATAGGGTGATCTGGTTGTTTTGTTTTGTATTATTTTTGGCCTAATGAAGTACCAAATTCAGTTCATTAGATTTTTTAATATAATCCAAAGTGATACATGAATGTATTGTATTTAAGTATGTAGGAGAACATTTAAATGTGAAATTCCTGTTCCAGTAGTGTGTACATTAACCCAGTAAAATTTAGAAATAAATTCCCTAAAAAAATTCAAGTAAGTATAACTAACTTGACAATTTTGAATAGCAAGCTATTATTGGCACCTTCTCTACTGTACATTATCATATTTCCAACATATTCAGCACTAAAAATTATAAAGTTAAAATGGGACTTTATCAAATTCAGAAAAATCTTGAATTAAGGTACAAAATAAGTGTTTATTCAGTATTGAAATTATTTATTAATTGAACCATTCCCTCAACAAAAGTATATTGCCTTTCTTTTTGTACCCGATTCTGTATAAAGTTCAAGTGATACAAAGAGGAGTTAACACTCTCCATGCCTTCAGTGACCTTAGAGAGTTAAAACACTTCTTTTTTTTTTTTCCGAGGAAGATTAGCCCTGAGCTAACATCCACCTCCAATCCTCCTCTTTTTGCTGAGGAAGACTGGCCCTGAGCTAACATCCGTGCCCATCTTCCTCTATTTTACATAGGAAGCCTGCGACAGCCTGGCTTCATGAGCGATGCATAGGTCCGTGCCTGGGATCCAAACCAGCAAATTCTGGGCTGCTGAAGTGGAGCACAAACTTAACAGATACACCACCGGGCTGGCCCCTTAAAACACTTCTTAATTCAAAAGAATGCAGTCTCAAACCAAGTAAAATTGAAAACCCAAACAAACGAAAGCAAACAGAAAACAAAATTTATTGAGGTATTAGCTCCAACAAATAAAGAGATGTGACGTGTTGTTTTGAAAAGGCAACTGGACTTTTGTAGGTTGTCCATCCTCTTTTATGGGCTTAAACGGAAGCAATATTTTCACAAAGTATATTATATAGTCTAAGGAAAAAACCCCTCTTTTTCTTCATTTGCATAAAAAGACGTTAAAACAAGGGTTAAATAAAAAGTACAGTGTTCAGTTGTCTAGAGATCAACAATTCAACTTGACACTTGTTTCTAACAGTCAAAATCTTTTTTTCGATTTATCATTTTCTTCACAATCTGAAACTAAAGTACCTTCCTCTTCATCACACTCCTCCCTGTTCCATATGTAGAAATTAAGTGTTCTGAAATGTGAGTATCAGAGCCTATCATGATGTACCCTATGTTTATTTTTTGTTACTGTGATCTTTTCCTCAAAGAATTAAATTTAGAAAATCTTGCCTTTGTTTTAATTCTTGGTTATTGTTGTTGAGACTAAAGCCCAAAACATAGATTATTAAATTTGGAATGACTGAGATATATAAATCTGAAATTGAGAACTTAGATCTCAACGGATTGACACAGGGTTTGGCAGATTTCTTCTCTGAAGTGCCAGATCGTAAATACTTTAGGCTTTGCAGGTCTTCTGGTCTGTGTTCCAAGTACTTAACTCTGCCGTAGTGGAGAGTCCACCATGAACAATACATAGAGAAGCAGGCATGGATGTGTTCTCATAAGAGTTTATTTACAGAGACAGGCAATGGACTGGCTTTCGTTCATGAGACAAAGTTTGCCAACCCCTGGATTAAAATAAACACGGGTGAGTAGGCACTTATATTAACTGTAAATGGTAATGTGCTTTTGTTCTTAAGTCATTGCGTCCAAGCCTGAGTTCCATTAATGTCTGGGGAGACATAAGGTAATAGTTCCTAAACTCCATTAAAAGAAGTGGATTTCGCTTCTATATTCTTTCTCATAATCAGATAGGGTTCTTGTGGCACTTACAGTTTCAAATGTCACTCTGCCAAGGGATCAAGCTTTCTCTAGATCACTGCTTACTCCAATTCCTTTTCTTGTCATGGCATGTATGGAAAAGAATAACATTCATGTAACACACTTTGGTAAATGGATGAAGCTGCTCTTGGATGATGGAAACCGGACTGGAGCTCTAGACTTCCAGGTCCCTTCCATTAGCCCCAGGATGCTCACACTTACGTAAACCACTGTGCTGGAACACACTCGGTAAAAGATTTGCCCTACATGGAGTAGCAGGAATTTTTTGCAGAGGATAGAAAATCAGCTGGCAATTTGGATTATGTCCTTTAAATTGTAAGAATTCTTACTGGAGTCTCACTTCCTCCCCAGTTCTTTGCAAGCTTGAGTTCCATTAAATTTCTCAGGTAAAGGCTACAAAAATTATCCCTAACTTGCTGCAGTCTTCTAAGATGAACCATTACTCTAGTTCTGTCTCTAAGTGTTTGTATGACTTTCAGTCGTTCATTTAAAACTCTGGTGCATCCATTTCCATTTTTGTAAAGAAACTAGGAAAAACAAGACATTCTCTAAGGTCTTATTCAGGATTAACATTTATATATAATATCCGCCT
The DNA here is from genome assembly GCF_021613505.1 of Equus quagga. Classification (NCBI taxonomy): domain Eukaryota; kingdom Metazoa; phylum Chordata; class Mammalia; order Perissodactyla; family Equidae; genus Equus; species Equus quagga. Next base: position 29,854,203 of record NC_060288.1, on the reverse strand, counting down.
TTTAAAATCTGAGATAAGGCTCTTTTTTCTGGGGTCTTCCCTGGCATCTGAGCCCTTTCCTCTCATGATCTGTTACTTGTTAATAAAATCATAATATCGTTGCTCTCAGCTTCTTGTAAAGTCGGTTCACTAAAATACGTAAAAACAATGTAAAGTAGGATCTCATGCCATCAATCCTTGGAAACTGTATCGATCACAGTAAATTACATATGCTACTGAGATGAACAACCCAACATTTCAGTGATGTGCTAAGAAGGGATGTATTTCTCAGACATTCCAGTCTGTTGATTTAGGTCACAGTGGAGTTGCATCAGAGGACTTCCGTTCCATGGAAGCATGAAGGGAAACAGGTGCCTTTAGCTAATGATTCTTAGCCTCGTTTTGCATCAGTGAAGGACTAGGGACCAAAGCTGGAAGATCTGGACATGGCATACACCCTTCTGCCCACATTCCTTTGGTTGAGACTCAGTCACATGGTCCTATGTAACTGTAAATGAAGCTGGGATATGCAATCTAGTTGCTTCTATAGAGGAAAAGGAAAATGCTGGGAATAAACAGCATTTTCTCTGACGTAGTCACCCAAACAGGTTTCCCACAGATTTGATGTTTGTATGTATATGCACTTCCTACTTGGTGTGTGCAGCGTGCAATGTCACCTTCTCATACTCAAGGAGAGCACAAAAATAGAAGAATAGAAGCTATAATTCTAAAACTCTGAGAGATTGCCGAGACGTCAACAATGGGAAGAGGGCTGAGGTCAGGTCTCAAGCCTACAGTTGTGAATGTGAGGATAGGAAGAATTCTCAAGGGCAGCAGCCAAGTAAAGGATATATTGCAAATAAAATTATGTTTACTTTGTAGAGATTTTACAGATGTATATTCATGTAAACTGCCAGAACTCTAAGTGTTAGAAAACCAGTCTTCTATAGCAGATCAAATGAAAATGGCTTAAAAGTGAACATAATGATTAATTGGCATGCACTTGATGAATAGGTTCATACTCACACACATCCACATGCCCGGGCATGCCTTATACCCTCCTTCTCCCTCGTGCTTCAGAACTTAACTCTCATGAAAAATTCTTTGTGTCTTTTCCCCTAGACTGTAGTATTTACGATATATGATACAATAGCACCTTTTAATCTAGAGGCTATAAGGAACATTTTTGAGAATTATGGATGTAAGCAATGAAACAGAGTATTCTTTGTGCTTTTAAGGTTACAATTGGTGGGCTACTTCAAATAGTCCTATTTGCTTCTATAAAACAAATGAAAAGATTAGTAGCAAATATATGCAATCAAATTATATAGGTTATCCATCCAAATTATTTAATTTTCAAAGAGTGATATACTGTTTCTTTGGAAGTATTTTATATTTGTAGTACAGCTGGCAGTCAAAACTTATTAAATTTCCCAATCCAAAGCGTAAGACAAAAATTCATTTGTTTTATCCATAAATGTGTAAACCATTTTCTAGTTACTAGATACTGTCACTGAGATACATGGAGCTTGACAATAAACTAAGCATTACATGGCTTTTAATAAACTGGGATTCTGTTTCATAATGCTTTGATATGATAGGTTATCAGAAAATGGTATTAATGTTCTTCCCCAAAATATATTCATAAACTCTCTCAAATTGCTTTTTAACTCAGCCTTTTACAAAGATATTGCTTATTGAACTTTTCTTTTGACAAAATTGAGACATTCACAGTTGTTTTTTAACTAAAGTAAGCTCATGTATTTAAAATTCTCCACAAGATATAATTTGCCAGAAAAACTGGGCAGCTAAACTGATGACATAGGTACATCAAAAATATCTGAGTCATCTAGGTGGCTAAACTTCTGAGAAGCCTGTTTTCTCTGCATCTGTTTTAAATCATTCTTTGCTATCCCTGCACCATTTCTCTAATGCCTCCTGTGCTCTCCCATCTCTGCTCTCCCCATCTTCCTTTCCTCTGTCTGTTTTTTCTGATAGCACTGATCACCTTTTAATAGGTAATACAATTTGCTTACTTGTCATGTGTGTTGCTCATTGCCAGTTCCCCCTTCTCACTTGCACACTGTAGAATCAATGAGTGTGTTCTCAGTCTCTTTTTTCTAAATTGAAATCTGAATCTAACTGCAGGTATTACTTGTGTAGTCCTTCCGTGGGGCTAGTCTCTTTGCTCATAACAACAGCAGCAAAGATCACTCCAACCTTGGCTTTCATTGAGATAGTTAATCACTCTGATGATCCAGGTTGCCCTCATCAAAATTAGAACCTGCCCGTCTCTGTCTGAAGACCTTGAACTCCACATTCCATTATTTTTGTGAGTATCAGAGTATTATCATTGAGCCAACTCATATGATTCTAAGTGTTTCATTACTAATGCACTTAATTCCAAATTAATTTGAAAAAACAAATCCTTAATTCCTTTTGAAGTCCTCTGAAATCCTTTTGGAAACAAAGTCAATGTAAATAAGTGCATAAACTTACTGTTGAATACACTTTCATTTCCCGCTTATTTTATTTGGGATTTTTGCTAAGAAAAGATTTTTCATTAAAAACTGTGTGTCAAGATTATTTTATTTCAAGGGGATATAGCACTGTCTAGCTCTCATGTTTGCCTCATCCACCATTCTTTTTTATGCAAATGCGAATTAAATAGTCTACTTAAAACAAACCCCAAGTGTGGCTTTGTAGAGGATGCTACATTCCCAGAGTCTTCCAGAGGTCCATAGGCAAGCAGGGAGCAAGCCTGAAGGCTTTGCTTTCATCAGTTCCTTTAGTGGCATTTGTCCTACTGTACCCTTCTGCCCCTCAAAGGCTATCTCCTTTAGGTTATGACCACCAGCTAACATCATCTTACCTTCCATGGTACAAGTCCTGAGACCACTGTTGTCACACTCTGAAGGAGTTATCCTCAAACTTGAGCATGAAATCTGAAATCAATGTAGTTGGTTAAACCAGCTTTATTGTGTTTTAACCAGAACGGTATAGGATAGAACCGAATGTAATGGAACAAGCTGGTATGGAACAGAGTAGAAAATACCAGTATACAGCTAGGTAGTAAGGCTAAGTATTGCTTCAATAAACAGTCATCTCAGCTGTTTAATATCTGTAATAATATATGTATTATGACATCAACAAAGAGCATGCCATTGCTGGAGTTTGGGTCTTTTAACCAAAACCTATGATATGGGCTTTAGAGTTTTTCATAAACCCCTTGAAATTGTATGCATAGTTGTGCATATGTGTGTATTACATATGTGTACATAAATATATACATATATAATTTGTTTGTTTATAGGGGCAGAGTCATAGCTTCTATCAGGCTTTCAAATTGGTCTTGTAACTCATAAGTTTAGAAACATTTTTCTGGTAAGATGTATTCTCGTTAGAAAAGTCCATGAATCAATGATGCCCAAAGTCAATTAGCATCCACTTGGGTTTTTGGCTTTTCTTTCATTCAAGGGAGAGCCATATTTTGTTGGTTTCTTTGGAGAATTTTTAATCTTAAAAAACAGATGAAGTTGATTAGGTTATAGAAAAAGGAAGAAACTCCTCTTGTAAAGGTAATGCCTTCGCGGTCCCTTAAAATTCACTCAATAAAAGCATCTGTTCGACGTCATTCATGTCCAGACCATCTCTCTAAACCTCAGAGACATACAGATTTATAATAAACATTCATTCATACAGTCCTGGCTGCCGGGCATAGTTCTAGCTGGTTTCACAAGGTTGTTTTATTTAGTCCTTACACACACTTTGGGGAGGAGGTATTATTATCATTACGTAGAGGAAATAGAGGCTTAGAGAATTTCAGAGATATGTGCAAATTCACTAGCTTCAAAAAGACGAAGCTAGTATTGGAACGTATGTCTTCTGATTTGAAGTCTACTGTGTTTTCCAGGATACATGTAAAATGAATAGCTTTCTAATGAGGGAAGCCTTTCATTGTGCTGTCATACTTGCCTTACTTTCCAGGTTCAGGCTGTAATTGGGACCATTGGATGAAGTGTGCCGGTCTACTTTATAAACCATCCTCAGTTGGTCATTTATTGAATGTAAAAAGGTGCTGCACCAGTAATCCCTACTGTTCCAATCAGGACATACAGTTACCCAAAAGGACAATAACATACCTTGTTGGTTCTCTCTAGGATATCTTAGAGCTGTAAGAACAGCAAATTTGTATTTACATATTCTGGTTTATCATATAGACAATTTACTTTGTATATGTCAACTGATTTATAACTCTACTATAATTTTCTATTAGTGAGATATGTCCTTGTTTTACTGTAGGTTTCTTAGTTAAGTAAAATTCAGGAATGATGAAAGAATTGAGCTAGAAATAAGTGTCTGATTCTCTGATATATGATCGTCATACCCAGGAATTATTCCAACTTTTAGCATAAATGTTTTCAGAAATTATTGAAAAAGAATAATTAGGAATTACATATAATTGTCTTCATTGATGATAAAGATAATCACTATGATAGTGGAAATAATTCTTTCCTTGGACTAGAAAGAGATGGGCTTGAATCTTGGCTATATGGTTGAATAACTTGGAAACTTTGACCAAACTCAACTTTATTTTGAGTTTTCTCATTTGTAAAAGGGTTATACTAGTTTCTGGAAGGGAACTTCTTTGCTCTACCTATCTCAGAGGAATGCTGTAAATATGAAATAAAATAATATGTAAGTGCTTTGGAAACTGTAAAGTACTTTAAAAACGTATGTACATATAAATGTTTACATGTGAAATTTTCGATACATTTATATTCCCACATAAATTAAAGTTTGTATTATTTTGCTTTATGATAAAATTTAACCAACACATTTTATAATATAAAAATAAATATATATATGTAAGACTTTCTACATCTTTAAAATAATAATAATAAACCCATCAAGGATAATAAATTCTAACTTAACTTTGTAGAGCTGTTTTCTAAAAATGTCCTGAAGATGGCACAGTAAGTACACCTTGATGCAAACATTATTAAAGAAGAGGTTATGAGAAAAATATATATGAGGTTAAAACACTAAATTTAAACAAGTCTTTTCTAAGTTTGTGCAAAAGAAAATGTCTGAGCCTTTTAAGCAATGCCCATTGAACAAAAATCATTTGTTTCATTGGGCCTTAAGCGGTGCTACCAACAGGTAACCGGTCAGAAAACTGACGCAAGCAGATGTTATGATGAGCGTCAGGTTAGGTCATGTTGTGCAGTTTTATCGATGAATTTACCCTTCAATTGTCAAACAGCTGATACGCTCATCTGTTATCTTCTGCATAATGTACAATCTGCACCTAAACGCTAGCTTTTATTAGACACATTATGGGATAAGGGCTGGCAGAGAGAAGAGATTACTTGAAAAATGTCTGTTTGATTAAAATGTAAAATACAGTGGGGCCTATTCTTAGAAAAAATATGGACAGGTTGTATTATTTTTGTGGGATTGTAATAGTTATAAGTTTTAAAAATGTGTATCTACATTATTCCAGCTCTGTATTCTACAAAGCTGAATAAGAATTCATGAAACTATAGGTAGTAGAAGCATGGGTGCCTGGTAGAATACAGAACTGTGATAATATTATGTGCTATATTTATTGACTGTCGGAGGTTATGGTTCTCAGTTGTGTCTAAGACTTACCTGTTTCTATATATCCTATGTGTGAAATACTTACAGTGTGTATAGTGTAGGGTCTCCACTATTAAGGACTTAAAATCTAAATATGACCAGTAATATACTTATATGCATTTAAATGTAAATATAAGGCATAATTAATGTTATATATACCTTTGTTGTGAATATATATCCATATGCACTTTCTTACAGCATGTTGAATAAATACGTAAATGAAAAATAATTTTTGCAAGTAAAATCATTTCTAAGTGGTTGGAGAGAAGAGTTGGTGTTTTAGGGGTTGTTGGTAAATTGTCTCTCACTGGAAGGGAACTTCTTTGCTTAAGCTGTTGAGAATTGAACTTCAGTCCCAACAAAACTGCCATTTGTTAAGATTAGAATTTCATGATTTATTTTGTCGTTCTGACAGCCCTGAGATACTGGAGCGATGTTAGCGATTCCGACAATTCGAAGCGGACTTAAACTTACTTTGTTCTGCGTTAATATCCCAAGACCCCTCGAATTTTTTGAAATCAAAACTGATAACTATTTTGGCCATTAATAAATCATAGAAAAGTCAGTAAAATTCTTTCAGTTTAGATGGATTGTTAAAAATTAAATTAACCTGAAGTTAGAGCATTTGAAATTTCATCAGTTTATAAAATTAGGAACTGAAAATCTTGCCATCTGTCTTGAAATTTTCTTCTTGAGTTTCCTTTTTAAATAAACTACTTGCTTATTTAAAATATTTTAGTAGGCCTTTTACATTCATAATTCTTAGATACTAAAAATAGAAGTATATGTTTAGAAAATTATAGATCATGATGCTTACAAAGAAGCTGTCAGAAGTTATCAAAGGAGCAAGACCGTTCAAAAATTTCTAAATGCTTATTAACTTGGTTTTCAATAATGTCTCAGTTTGACCCATATAAGTCACTTTGACAATGTGCATTTAAAGACGTTAAGCTAGATTTTTGTGAACATACTGTACTGCCTCTGTTAACAATCTTTCCGAAATTATCCATGTGCACATTTAGCTAAGTGATCTTTTCTAGTGCATTTTTCACTGGTTATCTTCATTTTAAAGAGATTTTGTTTTAAAGAAATGAGCAAAATTGATGAACAAATGAAACAAGGGGAGAAAAAGCATAAAATAAAGAGAAAGTAAAGTAAAACTTACTTTGCAACTTGTTATTTTTAACTTAATATGACAGAATCAAAGAATTAGTCCATTGTTTGGAGAATCTCAGAAGAATGATCTTAATTTCATAAGATTCATATTTCATTGAATTTGTCCTTTTTTCCTTTTTTTTTTCATTGTAGAGTGGCATTTTCTAGAGTTGTCAAGCTTATAAAACCCTTCTGCACTGATATTGTAACACAGCCTATAGATGTTAGAATGGACAGATTTTCTTTCAAAGGAATCCCAAACATGTTGCAATGTGTCTCATAAGTTCTGAGACCCACAGTCTAGAATCCAGTGACTTAGAGGATTGTCACATGTTAACTCAAGGCACAAAACTGTATCATCTGTATAATGAAGAGAGAATGAATAAATATCTGTGCATGAACAATTTTGATGTAATTGTTACTCAGAAATCATAACAGGTGGTGGAAATAGCTAAGAGGGTGCTGATTTACTGGGATGATATTTCATTGTATATAATTAGTTGTTCGTATTTTCTTGAATAGATTTTGAAATTTGATTTTCTCTGTATTACATAGGAGATAGTACTACACAAGGTCAAGCCAGTTGTCCTGTCCCCTATTAAAAAAATCTTGGATGTTTCTTAACAACCTGCTTTTATAAAACATCTTTTTTGGTGATCATGTAAGAACATCTTTCAGAACATTTTAGGTATTTGAAAAAGGAACACAGCTTTAAGGAGGAGTGTTAGAAAATTTGCTGTGTTATCTTAATTTTTTTCAGTTATTTGTTTTAAAATCTTAAGAATGATAATTGTTATGGTTGTTATTGCATTTTTAAACTTTTTCTTTGCATTGGTTTCCTCATTCTGTAGTATGGAGAGTATACTTTTACTTATCTTTGTAAAAACACACTAATCTGTAAACTGGATATATTTTATAGCGTCTAAGGCCGCCTATCAATTAGAGAGTATGCCATCTTCTGTTCCAAAAGACTTTCAAATAGCCATTATAATGATTTAGATGCACATTACGTGAAGAAGAGAAGGTGCTGTGAATGATCACCAAAGGTTTCTTCCAGCTTTAAGATGGTGTGATTTTCTGAATGAAGTTTGGGTGTTCCCAAAGCAATACCATGAGTCATGGTAAGTTAAATTATTCATATAGGCCATTTCCTTATCTTGTCTAAATAATCAATGCCAGCACGTATGAAGCTTTAGCAATGTGAACGTTAAGCACCTGGGCAGAAATAAGCGGGACGAGTTGAAGGAAAAGAGGCTCTAACTGCATTTGTAGAAACCTCAGAGTTGAGCTCAGTGAGTGGCTCCTGGTTTCCGTTTCAGTGATGGCTTTGTTAAGTAACACTTACTTCTGGGAATATTTGGGGACTCCGGTGATAAACTCACACAAGGCAGATTCTGCTACAGTTGGATCAGCATCACTGCCCTATTACTTTGGTCCTTTGGTGTCTGCTGACAAGAAGGGTACAGGGGCCCCCGTGATGGCTTTGCTTCCCTGCACTTCTCCTGCCACTCCCTCCAACTCACCTTGCAGACCACTGCCAATCGAATCTTTCTTAAGCACTGCTTGTATCGTGACATACATGGGTGAAAGTTATTTTCTTTTGGCCCAACCAGTGAAAATGGTTTAACCTATTTTCCTCTTTGTTTTAAGTAAGAAAATTAAGAGCTAAACTCTTAGCACAGTCGAGTAATCACTGCCCAGCTGTTGTTTCAAGTACTGTGTAGCCCAGCATCTCTTCCTTCTGTTTCATTAAATTCATTAAGGCCATTAAATTCGTCAAGCAGACTCTGCTTGGTTTTATTCCTTGATGCCTAATTTTGAAGCTGCTTCATGTCCTCTTGGAAATAGGTGAAGTGTAATTCTTAAAAAAATAGATCTCAGCCTTTTGCTCAAGAACTTTAAATGTCTCCCAATTTTCTACTGTATCAATTCTAAGTTCCTCTGTGTGGTTTATAAGATTCTCTACTCTATCTGTTTAACTTTATCTCCCATGACTTTTCAAAATGTACTCCCTACTCTAATTAGGCCCATTTCCCTAAGGTTCTCTGAGGCTGTCATGCTCATTCTCACCTTTGCTTTCCCTGGAGCCCATCATCTTGCCTCTAATGCACTCTTTTTCTCTACTCCTATATAAAGCCCACTCTTTTGTCTTTTAGGGACAAAGTTACACCCTACCTTCTTTATGAAGTCAACCCTAATTATTCATGGATATCCCCCATTATTATTAAAGTTTTCAGTTTCTGTGCTGCAGAAAATAGCCCTTAAACTATCCATACATTTTACACCAACTTCTTAACTATACTATACATTTTAGAAGTTTTTTGGGTAGAGATAATTTCTTAAATTTCTTATGTTTCCCAACAGTGTCTAACATAAGGTTGAAGACTCATCCAATAAATATTTTATGGTAGAGATCTGACCTCTTTTAACTCTTTCATGTATTACAGATTTTTAATGTCCTCTAGTTAAGATACACGGCAAAAACAAGTACTGCTTGCCAACCTTCCCCTTGCCTCCTCTCCATTCCCAAGCCTTCCATGCTGTTCTGGCCAATGAACTGTGAGCAGAAATGGCACGTCTCTTCCAGCGGAGGTAGATATGAGCTGATTGTCTCCCCCAGTCACTCTGTCTTCTCTTGTGACTTTAGAGGCATATGTTCCAGATGGCAATATTGGATTTCAGGTGGACAAGAAATATACCTACATTGTTTTAAGCTATGGCGACTTTGAGTTTGTCTCTTGCAGACGCTAACAATTATCCTCAGGAGTATGGCATTAACAATTAATATATATATATTTTACAGAATCTTCAATCATATGTATATATGTTTTATAGAATCTTTTAAGTATTAATCCAGAGATGTATATTAACTGAGAACTGCATAAGTCTAGCGCCTACTTAGGAACTTCTTCTGAGTTAGTGAAAATTGTTCCTGTCTACAGAAAACAGAGGCACTCATTTCATGATTTTCTTAGCCACAGCAAATGCTGGCACTGACTTTATTTTGGCCTCAAGCATTGCTGATACCATCTCTGAATCTTCTGAAAGGTTGTAATCTTAGTTGAAAATATTATTGGCTAGTGGTTGGTAAAGGGGATTAACCCTGGGGTTTGGGATGTTATTCAGAGTTCTTCTTTTGGTTTTAAAAAATTACAAAAGCTCAACTAACAGAAGTTGTCCTATTTTAAGTTATGTTGAAACATGATGAAATGTATAGAAATGCTCTGAATTCTAGCGGAAGTTCCACACTATGTAATCCCAATACGCAACATAATGAAAAAAACTGTGGATGAGAAAGTGAAGGAGTAAAGGTGAATTTGATACTCCATAACTTCATTTGTATTCCTTCATTATATTCCCTCATTAATGGAGCCAATGGAACCTCAGCTATTGAGGAAAACTATGCCTTTAAGGTCTTCTCCTGTTGCAAAACAAAGTTTTAAATCTCAGATTTTTAAAATTTTAACTTTGTTATCCATGAGTGTATACTGTCATAGTAGCTTAATAAGAATTATTATTACACATAATGTGATTAAGAACCTTCATATTTATTTTGCATATTCAAAATGAAAAGTTAGACCAAGAGAAAAAAATTATCCAGGTAATGAAAAGATATAAATATGATAATGAGATGCTTAGAAGATGGGAGTTCTCATATACTGTTGGTAGAAATGTATTCTTTCTGCAAAGCAGTTTGGAAATTTACATTAAGATCCTTAAAAATATTTGTGTGCTCTTCTCCAGTAAACCTACTTCTCAAAATCTATCCTAAGGGAATAATCAGGTATAATATCACACATAAGTGTACATTGATATTTTTTCTGGTTTTTTTTTGTATTTATAAATGCTATCTTAGTGAGTTTGGGCTCCTATATCAAAATATCCTAGACTGCAGCTTAAACAGCAGACATTCATCTTTCAGTGTTCTGGAGGCTGGGAAGCTGAAGATCAAGGTGTACGTCAATGTGGTTCCTGGTGAGGACGCTTTCCCTTGTTTGCAGATCGCTGCCTTCTTGCTGGGTCCTAACCTGGCTGCGGCAGCAGGAGTTCTGCTCTCTCTTCTCTTCTTACGGGACACTACTAATCCTTTCATGGGGTCTCACCTTCATTATTTCATCTAAACCTAATTACCTCCTGAATGTCCCATCTCCAAATACCGTGATATTGGAGGTTAGGACTTCAACATATGAATTTTGAGAGGAGACAGTTTAGTCCGTAGTAAATACCTACGGGCTTGAGTAAGTATATTTTGGTGCATTTTGATGATGAGGTACTTGCAGTCACTAAAAATAGAATTTTAAAAAGCGTTTAAGGTATTTAATGACATGAGAAAATATTTGCAATGTCAAGTAAAAAATAGGTGTAAAACTACATATACTCAATGACTCCAATTTAATAAAAAATTATATAGGTACACTGAAAAACAAAAGAAATACACAAAAATATCAATATCAATTAGTTTTGTAGGGTGGAATTCCTAGAGATTTAAAAAAATTTCGTATATTTCTACATCAGGGAGTTTCTCCATATAGAAGTGAAGAATATAGAAGAACATATAGAAACTACTAAATCACTAAAAATCATCAGTTGTTTGGGTCAATGGAAATCACCAAATTCTGCTCTAGCTCTATTGAGCTTACATTGTTGTCTTTCTGTTCATGCATTTACTGTTACTTTGTAACAAACAAACAACAGCAACAAAAAGGACCCTTTTCATCTTCTTGCCCTAGCTGACTTCATCTTTGCCATCAGGACAATTAAGTGAAGAATTTTCCTGATTCCCTTCAGGTCAGGTTATATGCTCTTTCTCTTTACTCCCATGGTAGCCATTGTATTCCTGTATAATGGTGTTAAAATGGAATTGATTTCCTTGGCTGTGCACCCCAGTGGACTGTAACTTTCTAGCTCTTTGAGGTCTCAAATATCTGTAATCACCACGTTCTTAGCATTCTAGCACAACGACTGGCACATAAACACCAGTCAATAAATGTTTGTTGATTGAACAATGCTGACAATGACTTATGGCAAGTGTGTACCTGCAAAGTGAAGTGCTCTCTTGAGGAAGGTTAAACTCCTGATGTGATTTTGTCCTAAATTTCTGAAATTTTCTGTCTGAATAGTCTGGAAGCCCTATATAAAAAAATTATACATCAACTCCTGTCATTCAAATCATTTAAATAATCATAAATATGAGATTAAAGGACTTTTTTTTTAAACATTTGGAGAGAGAGATATATATATATATATATATTTTTTTTTTTTTTTTTTTGAGGAAGATTAGCCTTGAGCTAACTGCTGCCAATCCTCCTCTTTTTCCTGAGGAAGACTGACCCTGAGCTAACATACATGCCCATCTTCCTCTACTTTATATGTGGGATGTTTACCACAGCATGGCTTGCCAAGCGGTGCCTTTTCCGCACCCAGGATCCGAACTGGCAAGCCCTGGGCCGCTGAAGTGGAATGTGCACATGTAACCGCTGTGCCACCGGGCCAGCCCCTGTATATATTTTTCAATGATAAATTTGAGCCTCTAATCAACCTGAAAGACCAAACCTTAAGCTTTCAAAAGCAGAGATGTTTATGGTGGTCTTTAACAAATTTGCCCACCTTTTTAGAATCTGTTATAAACTATAAAATTCACTGGTACTAAACTTCTCAACCTAAATCACAGTAATGTTTCACATATTTATTTGGTAAAGTTATTCATTAATTTGTGTGAGGAAGACAGTTGTCATGGTAATAGCTTAACGTTAACAGAAACAGAATCCTGGTCACGTTTACTAAAGTAGGTGACCCTACTCTGTTGCAAAGCACTTTTCTGGTTTAAAAATAATGGAACCAAAATACAAAGGAAATTAAAATGAACATTTAAGAGTATTTTCACTGTATAGATATAAAAAAAAAGTTTTGAAAATCTCCAAATTTGGAAAGTCTGTTCTATTAGCATAATCAAATATTCAGATCACTGGCTTTTCCATAGAATGTAGATTTTATTCAGAATGATCCAGGGTGATGCGAATGGACTTTAGTCTGATTTTCAGAGATTGAGTTAATAAAATGACTTGAGATGTATCGGAAAAAGAAGGCAAATAGATAAGATTATTTTTGTGTACAAAATAGGTTATCTTTGATTCGCTACTCATGCTTTTTGGTTTGTTGATATTTGCCTTGGTGCTAATCGGGTGACAGAATGAATGAACGTGCTTTCAGGGAAGAACGGCAGATGCTAAAAATAATAAAAAAGGCAATACCTGAGCTCAAGTAATTTTGCTATTGTGCATTCAGATAGTTTTGAAATCTGTGGAATTCCTGCTGGGAAACAATTTTTCCTTACTGAATGGATCATTAAAAAGTCCATTTACTACAACAAAATGCATGTTTTGACTGTGTGTATATATATATATACAAGTGAATTTGTAGATTTCGCTCTTCAACTATGGATGCATGAATTTCATTGATACAATTTAAAAAGAGTGAAATAAATTTCATTATACAAAATAGTTATTTTTTTTACAGTTGCTATGTTCAAATAACATTTGGCAAAAATCATTGCTTGTAGACTTCTGTGTTAGCAAAATAAAATATAGTTGTCTCTCAAACTATAAGGTGTATCTTATTATTTACTTGAAAGTTTAACGATCTTATAGCTGTATTTTTAACAACGTATACTCAACATCTCAGAGTAGCAGTCATGTATGTATTTCAGAACCAAAACCTCAAAACAAATCAGGCTTATGTGTACAAAATATGTACATATTTTTAACTGCTTCATAAAATACAAATATATATTACATATTTTACATAATTTCCACTCCTTAACAAATATTACAGTAATTTACCAATTGCTGAGGTTCAAAAAATTAGGATGTAGATTAAAAATAAAATTCTACACCCCAAAAGTTGCCTTGGATACCATTTACATTTTAATTAGAAGAAAATTCAGATATCAATAAGGTACATTTTTAGATGCTCCACTCATAATAGAAGATATTTAGCTTCTTTTAAATATGTGTACAAAAACCCAACAAATTCACATATAATCTTATCCATATGACACTGAATGTCTGAATAAATAATTAAAATTGAGTCTGGAATAGCTATAATTTCCCCTGTGTGATAGGAAATGGGAAAATATTTAGTAATATCCAGATAATTGACTCGATCCCTTGTGTCGGGTATGTAATTGTTAGTATTGAAATATAGAGAAGGTAGAGGATTGAATTTTTGGATTACTTCAAATTCCTGTAGTTTCAAAATTGGGGAGAAGAGACATGAAGCCTAAATCTTAGGTGTGGCTCCTGTACGTGAGGGTTTTAGTTCTGCAGCAACAATAATGACTGCTCTGTGCAGTACAGTCTTTAAAAATAACTTTCAGAGTGTTGATTTTCACAATTACAAATAAGGACAATTTAACTGGTAATTAAAATGGAAATGTTAACAAATGCTCTGCACTGATGTCTCATTTGCAAGTACAGTTGATGATCTCTGTTTTGAGGCAATCTGCCTCTGTGTTTAATCCTTAGTTGAAAATTTCCCTGAGGATATTCCTTTTCTTACGAAGTAAAGTGAATTATTTGAAAAAATATTCAAGTGCAATTTCTATACTGTTCTTTTAAAGAAGTGAACAATTATTTGCAATATATTATGGTATTAGCACCAGTAGAATTAATTAATTATGATAATAGCACCCCACACCCCCATCAACACACCCACTAGTTCAACCTTGTACCTAGAATCTCTGTTCTTGTCATAGAAAATTTTGAGAGTAGTGTTCACTAATGTTAACGTTACCCTGTTTTGCAGTAAAAATCTTAACTTTTTCTTGAATAATTAGAACAAATTGCTCCTTTTAGCAAAGTATATATTTTGACTACCACACATTATCTTTTTAGTAGACTCATAGATAAGACATATTCATTTTAACATCCTTAAGTTTTGTTATATTCTGTAAACTAAATAAGTTCTCTCCTTTCAACGTGTGATTTTTTAGTATTCAAACATTTTATTTCATAAAGAAAATTCATCAATATTTTATGAAGAATGTAATCTATGAGTTTTGTAATGTTTCCAAGGATTTTTCTTCTGGTTTAAATCATATTTCCTAAAATAAACAAATTAAATTAACTCTTATGTCCCGGATCAGTGTAGAAATACCTGGGGAATTTGAGATTCAACCTAGACCAGAGTGGAGATACCTTGGGAACCAGGGAGACATCTCAGGTTAGAGTAGAGACATCAGGGGAATTATGCATACGTACAACGTCAGGGTAGACACACTTGGAAAATAAGGGTACCATCCCTGTTTAATAGAGACAATCATGGGGAAATAGGGAGACATTCAGGATTACGGTAGAAAGGTTGGTAAATTAGAGAGACAGCCTAGATTAGAAAAGACGCCCCTGGGGAATTGAGGAGACATCAAGGACAGTTACTGAACTGACAACTATAGATTCATCCAAGTCAGTACAAGACAACCCATCCTCTATGCCTGGAGATGTAGAGAGACTCCTGATCAGTGTTTACAACCTTTGAAATTGGGGCAGCATCCAAGGATAGTTTAGAAACTCCTGGGGATTGGAGAGACATCCTAGATTATGGTAGGCAAACCTGGGAAATTTGAGAGACATCGAAAGTCAGCATGCACACACACCTGGGGAATTAGGAAGATATCCGTGGTCAGAATAAACACACCTGGGGAATTAGGGAGACAACCCTATAGTATAGACACGCCTGGTAAGTGAAACAGTGTTACAGTGGAAGCTTTAAGGAATTAGGGAGATATCCCAAGTCATGGTAGACACACTGGAGAATTAGGGAGCCATCCCAGGGTAAACATCTGGGGAGTTAGAGACACATCAGAAAAAATTAACCTTTTGTAATATGAGTCTTAGTCCTTTCCTCTAGAGTCAGTATTGCATATGACTTTTACTATATCATTTATAATAACATGTTATATTTAATTTATGGAAAATGTCTTCAAATTGTGTATGTTTTGAAAATTACACTCAAAGGTATTTATGTAAGAAAAATATGAATTCCATGACTATTGGGTCTTGCTTTATAGAAATAAAACCATTTAAAATTCCTTTTTAAAATGTGCTTTGTGTTATTTATGTTTGGTTAAATTTTGGATATGAAAGAAATACGTAGCCATGGCTTTTTAGAAAATGTAGTAGGTTTGATGTCTATGTGTGCTTCATTTTAATGGGAATGCAGAAAATCATAGAGGTTATGATTTTTTTCCACTTGGAGATAAAGCAGTTGGGTAATGGCTAACAAACCACCTGTCTTCTGCCTGGGCAACGTGCTCCGGTTGCTTTGTGTCAGCAAAGCCCCCTGGTTCCCGTTGCCATGTTCTCTGGTGTAAGTTATACAGTTACAGTGGAATGGTCTTTGTTTGACTAAAGTACACTTCTGAGGCTCTTTTGCCCAAAGGGTCCTCACTATTAGTAAAGCCACTCCCAGTGCTCCTTTGATATTTTGCTTTTCTGTCCTTTCTTGTGGATGAATTAATAAGAACGGTGATATTAACTGTTCACGTCCAGTGGTGAATTTGGTGTGCCCCAGTCACTACAGTTAATACTTGGAAGCCAGTCGTTTCCTCTGCCATGGTTATTAAGTCTGCAACAGCAAAAGCAAAAAACAAAACAGAAACCCCACTTTGTTAAGGTATAAGTAGGTTTGCTACCTATTTTAGAGGTTTACTCAATTTTCTCTTTTCCCTTGATTTGCTTTTCTTGTGGAATAAACACTTATTCTTAAGGCAAAATATTCACGTTTCAAATATGTTATCAGTTAAGTAATTCATTTAATTTATGTGTACATTTTCCTTCTTCATTTATCTAAATTTGTGAATGCCTCATAGTTTGTGAAGTCATAAATAGTTCACTGGACTTATCTTTTCCAATTTTAATGTGATTCTTATTTACTCATGACTGCTGAATGTATCCAACTATTATGACTGAGATCATGTTGGGAATGAAAAAGAAAGTACAATTTGATGTAAAATTTCATACCACTTGTTTTCTTATATTCCCTCTTAAAAGGCATTGAAGCAAATCTGAACATTTTGAAGTACCCTATTGATTACATCAATATATTTAGTTCTTTAAAAATTTTTTTCATCTTTTTTTCCTTCAAGGAACATCTGTAAAAGATAATTAGCATTCATATTTTATTAAATATGTGTTTTAGAATCTAAGTTTTCTTCTATAATGGGATATAACTAGCATTTTCTCACTTTGCTTTCATGACCCATTTCATATTTATATTCCATGTACTCTGTTGCTCTAGGATATTAACTATCTTCATGTGGGAATGTAGGAATCAACTAAGGTGTTTTTATTTTTTAATCATGTCCTCTGTGTTCAACGCTGGCTAGTCATTTGGTAATCACCTGTGAAAGTTCCGCTTGTTATCTTTCCATCTGTTGCACAGTTATCTATCTTGTCTCTACTAATACAGATCCATTGTAGCTTTTCCATTTATCTTGCTTATTTCAATTTTTCTCCTCCAGTGGAAGAGCCCTCCTCTATGAATCTTCAAGGTTGATGGAAATTCCATCCTGGCATGTTCTCCACCTCCTCTCATCCTGCTAGGCTCTCAGATGCTTGCATTTCCATTACTATTGTTTGCAAATTACAAACAATGTTTTGAGGTTCTGCTCCCAATGATCACATAATGAATTATTGTCTAAATTTTCTTCCAGTTACATTTGAACACTCATATTCTGGAACTGCTGGCCCTTATTAAATTCTTGAATTCTGCTGAGAGAACCTTCTGTTACTCTTCAGCCAGGGTATGTTTTTCTGGGTTGGCGTTCTTTTTTATTCTTCTGGGGAGAACCTCTTCCTCCAGAATAACTTACTTTCTAAACTTCTGAGTGCAAAACTAACGAGATTCAGATTATTTTATTTGATTTTTATGCCACCCAAAGTTGTCCATTGTAATGTTTTATTTGTTTCTGATTCTCCGATATTTTGTGATTTGTATGTTTTAAAAAATTAGCAAGTGAAATCACATTTTCATAGAAAATCTCTTTAATTTTTGCCAACGAACATTTCCTAAAATTAAAAATGAATAATTTCCCTTCCTTCCATTTCTGAATGCAGTTGTGTTTTTATAATAAGAGTTTGGGTGCACAGTTACCATGAAGGATTCAGTATCCTGAATTGTCAGATGGGAGAGCTTGCCCCTTAAAAACTTCCCGATAATTCCAGCTTTCCTGATCCCTTGGCCTGTGGACTTTCACAGCTCTTGCAGCTTAAATAACATAGCTGTGTCCTAATTTCATGTTGGCTTGAATCACTTGATGTGTGGTAGATTTGCCTCTTGAAGTCAATGATGAACTTTTTTAGGACAGAGGTTCTGTCTTATGTTTGTACATTCCCTACACTTCTATGATTCCAAAGATTAAATTGTTAATAAAAAGATTGAATTTGTTAGTTACTAAACAGATTCTAATTTTTAAACAAAGAACATTTTATACAAGTGATTGACTTTTAACAATAGTACCATAGAGAAACAGGCATGTTAATTTAAACCTTAATTTTTACAGGTAAGGAAAATTATCCATAGAAATGAAGTGAATGTTAAAGGATAATATAGTAAAATTGTTCCATTAGCCTTTCTGAAATGTTTGCTGTTTTCTACAATGAGCATTTATACACATTGTCTGTTAGCATCTCTGTTGATGAATTGGTAGAAATAGTATTCCTTTTACATTTTAAAAGGGTGACCATCTAAACATGTCTTTAAAACATGCAATTTAGGGTATTTATAATATGACACATAGACAAATGATTCATCTCTCACCTAACAGCAGAGTTTGTTAATTGATTACTGTAGTGATGGTAGTGATGTATAACTGACAGCTGGCAGTCAAATTTTTTGAGGGATTAAAACATAAAGTTTGCACTAAAGATAAGATTTCTATGTATTTTCCAACTCTTTCATGTCAGATAATAACATAGCAAATTGCTAGTGTAACATCAGTGTTTCTTTTTCCATAGCCAAAAATCTGTGAGCAATTAGCAAACCCTGAAGTTACATTCCAATGGAAAGTTGACACTGAACTTGAAAATATTAAAATACATTTTATGTCCCCTTTATGGAATGCACACACACACACAGCTATACCAGCATAGCGTAAGTAATTTAAAAGTATGAATCTAACTAAAAACGTCTTTATGTAAGGAAAAAATATATTCCAGCTATTTATTTTTCATACATTTCCTCTTAAATAAGTGTTTATCATTCTGCTTTACTGGTGACTCCATCATAAAATATAGTTATATTTGCATTTATTGTTTGCACACTTATAACATGTAGTCTTTGAATCAGGAGACCTGATATGTAACCTGTTCTTCAGAATGATCTTTCCTCCTTACAGATTTTTTTCCGAGCCCACAGGAGCACAAATGCAATTTCACGGTGGAATGTCGTGCTGAATAATATAAAGCGGTGCATATGTGATAAGTGCTTTACTATATATCTCCGGACAAGAGAGGAAAATGCATTTTGTCCCCTCAAATAGAAATTTAAGTCCTGAGAGTCAAACTATCCACAGAAATAGGAGAGGAGGTCGGAGCACCCACTGTGTGGGACGAGCGCGCGCTTGCCTGGCTGGCTGTCTCTCCTCTGGCACATCGCCGTTTCAGTGAATTTAATTCGAAGCCTTAATGTTGTAGTTAGACACTAAGCAATGATCTTTTGTTCATTAACTGCACACTCCTTGATGTTCAGCTCTCATTTACACAATGTCAATATGCTTCTTGCAGGCTCTTTTTGCTCTTCTCAAACAAACTATGACCTTTCATTGAAAGGAGAAAATTAGTTGTGTTACTGTGGCAAGAGATATCGTGTGAGATTTGAATTTATCAGAACAGATAGTAGCTGAGAGTTTGGTGCTGAAAGAGCTGAAGGTTGGGAAAAAAGATCAAGTCGGAATATTCAGAAGAAAAGTGACATGAAATATATTTATAATAAACAGATTAATATGAAATCTACATAGAGAAACAATAGATTAGTAATGCCTGCAGATAGCATTCATTGTCTTCCATCTCCAATTTTTATTGTGGAGAACTGACAGTAAGCTTCTTGTGTGTGGTGACAAGTGGCTTCTTCCTTTGCTCTATAATCATGCTGTTAGTGACTTATCCGTCATAGTAACAATGTTACACAGTCCTCAGTTAGCACTTGTCCTCCTAAAAGCTGGAAGCAGGCAAAATGTCCCGATTCACTCAATGGTTTTATTTTTCCTAAACTCTGTGTACTCCCATTGCACAGCCTCTGGGCCCAATTAAGTGATTTTTAAAAATTAGGTTAGCAAAAAGGAAAAAAAAAAGCCCTGTTTTTTTGCAGATGCGAAGACTAAATGGTAACTCTACATTCGGGAGCTGACAAAGACAGTGATAATATAAAGATGAAAGGCAATAGAATCTTTGTATATGCCTCTCTCTCACCTTTCTTCTTAATCCTTTGTAGGGACAAAAGAAGGGCGGCCTTCCTTTTTCCATCATCTGCTGTCACAATACTGACTGGGCTGCCTTGCAAAATTCTGAGTGGCACAGAATTTGTACCAAGTTCAGACAGATGACAAAATTGAAGATCAGGTAATATGCAGTTGAGAAACAATTCAGAGGTGCTTTTCAAAAGACTAAAGGCTTTTGGGGACTGGCCCTGAACAGTGGTGCAGAGAATACATGAAATAGATCGGGCCATTTTTCAATAATGTTGACAAATGGTGCCTGCTCTGTGAAGGCTTCTCTAACTTTCCCAGGCAGAATAAGTGGTACAGGGACTTCTCTTATCAAAAGAAAATTTTAGGAGCCAGCCCCAGTGGCCTAGTGGTTGAGTTTGGCATGTTCCACTTTGGCAGCCCAGGCTCGGATCTTAGGCTCATCAGTGGCCATGCTGTGGTGGCAGCTCATATGCAAAAAGAGGAAGATTGGCAATAGATGTTAGCTCAGGAGGAATCTTCCTCAGCAGAAAAGAAAAAATGTAGCCCAATATCTGACACTCTGAAGGATCGTGAAGGATTTAGGTTACTGAATATTTGAAATAAAGGCCATCTGAAAAATATGATCATTATGTTTCATTTATCTACTGCAACATAACTAGCCACCCCAAACCTAAGGACATAAACTGTCAACCATTTCATTATGCTTTGACTTTCTGTGGAATGTGAATAAAGATGGTGCCTCAGGAACAGTTGTCTCTCCATTTCTGGGGCTGAAACTGGGAAGACTTGAATGGCTGGAGATTTTTGAGGCTGTAGCCATCTGGAGCTTCCTTCACCTACAGGTCAGCTTCCTGGGCTGGCATCACTGGAAGGCTCAGCTGTGACTGTGAGCCAGGCACTTACATGTGCTCGCCCCACGGGGCTTAGAATTCTCACGGCACAGCTGCTGGTTCCAGTGTTCTGACAGGAAGCATCCAGAGAGCAAGCATTCCACAAGAGCCGGATGGAAGCTGTCTACCTTTTAGACCCTTGCCTTGGAAGTCACATAGCATCACTTCCTCTGTAATCTGTAGGTCAAAGCAGTCACAATCCTGCCCAAGTTCAAAAGGAGGGGACAGAGACCTGACCTCCTCATGGGAGGACTGTCAAAGAATTTGGGTCCGCCTTTTAAGACTACCACATGACACCCGTAGTACCTTCTCCATACTTTTTGCAGAGCCTCTCTCTAACTCTATCACACCTTATTTGTTTTCTCTTCTCCCTAAATGACTATGAACTCATCCAAGGCCAAAATTATTTTTAATCTTTAAAGAAAAATTTTAGATTCTCACAAAATATCTACTAAAATTAGACTCACTAAAAATATTGAATGAAGCAAGAACAAGTTTTATAAACACACCTGAAGAAAATTAAAGAGCTAATCCTTGGAGACAATCGAAATTGTATGGTTTGTCTGTTATTCAGATGTGGTCATTTGTACTTGAATAACTTGATAGGCACGAGGCTAGTAAAATTCATCCTTTAGTCAGGTTACTTACACAGTCTATTTTTTTCATCTATTCTCTTATTTCACTGTTTTCTAGAAATGGGCATTTGGGAAGGGAACTACCTGTTTCTAGGAAAGCTTTATCAAATAATGTCGTGGTAAACAACAACAAAAGGCTATAGGAAGAGTGTACGTCACCTTGCCCTCCAGGCACAGACTGAGAAGTGAATTTTATTATCAAGAAAGTAGATCATCAGGGGGCTGGCCCGGTGGCATAGTGGTTAAGGTCATGCACTCCACTTTGGCAGCCCAGGGTTTGCCAGTTCAGATCCCTGGTGTGGACCTACACACTGCTCATCAAGCCATGCTGTGGCAGCAATCCGTGTACAAAATAGAGGAAGATTGACATGAATATTAGCTCTGGGACAATATTCCTCAAGCAAAAAAATGAGGATTGGCAATAGATGTTAGCTTAGGGTCAATCTTCCTCACCCCCCCCAAAAAAAAGGGGATCATCAGCTATTCTTCTACTGAGTATTTATCCAAATAACATGAAATCAGCAATTCAAAGAGATTTATGTACCCCTATGTTCACTGCAGCATTATTCACAATAGCCAAGATACAGAAGCAACCTAAGTGCCCATCAACAGATGAATGGATAAAGAAGATGTAGTATATACATACAATGGAATACTATTCAGGCATAAAAAAGGACAAAATTGTGCCATTTGCGACAACATGGATGGACCCTGAGGGCACTATGCTAAGTGAAATAAGTCAGAGAAAGACAAATACCATATGATTTCACTCATGTGGAAGATAAACAAAACATGGATAAACAGAACAGATTAGTGGTTACCAGAGGAGAAGGGGGTTGGGGGGAGGGAAGAAGGGGTAAAGGGGCACATATGTATGTTGATGGATGAAAACCAGACTATTGGTGGTGAACATGATATGGTCTATACAGAAACTGAAATATAATAGTGTACACCTGAAATTTACACAATGTTATGAGCCGATATGACCTCAGTAAAAAAACAAAGGTGAATCATGAGAAAAATGAGATCGAGACTCCAGAACTTTATTTACATTAGCTTTGCCATTTATATTCAAAGCTCTCCTGGCCTTCTTGCTGTTCCTGGAATGGGCCAACACACATCTCTGCACGGCCCTTGCATTTACCTGGAACGTTTTTCCGTAGCATATGCTTGCCTCACTCTATCACTTCTTTAAAACTTCTATTTAATTATCAACTGATTACCTTTTCCCAACTACATTTGATCAGTCTTACTCTATCAGTCACACTTGATAGTTTATCATAGCACTTACCTATTACAAAACTATGTATCTGTTTATATATTTATGTCCATCTCCCTCACTGGGATGTAAGCTCCATGAGGATAGGGCCCTTCAGCTTTATTTCCTACTGCAATTTCAGTTCTTAGAACAGTACCTGGCTCCCAGGAAGCAATTAATAGACATTTCTTATATAAAAGAATAAATACAACGAACGTAAAGATGACCTCCATTGTGCAAGAGCTTGGAAGATAATTAAATCTTGATACATTTAAGGATTTTACATTATACAACTTTAAAAATCACATCTAAGGCATTTGATAGATGATATTTATTCTTATACTTTCAGGTAAAGCACCAAAATGGAGATGAAGTAGAGGCCAAGTAGAGGCTACCATATTCTAAAATGCTGTTTTAGACCATCTGTGAATTACTCACAAAGGAGCTGCCCTCGAACTCTCTCTGCACCATTAGACCATCACCCACCTCCAGGCATATGAGAGAGGCCTAAGAATTCATTACAGGAAATCTGTTAACAGGAATTTCCTTGGACAAAGATTTTAGGGAGATGGGGCACATTTTCTCTTTAAACCAAGTGAGGAGAGCTTTTGGAAAAGCACTTGGGAATCGTGCCATGTATTCTCTATGATGTGGACATGAGTTGGTACCCAACTCAGGTGTATAGAACATCGAAAAGCTTTATAATTGCTGATAGAGCATGAAGAATGATGGCTAGAGTGGGAGATGGCTGCACGCCCACTGATGTTGGGGCAAAGATGCGTGTTTCTAGGGAGGCAGACACAGAGCACTCACAATGGAGCTGTTCTTGAGGGACTTAATGATTTTGAAAGCAATTCCATCAAAAAGACCCACCTGGAAGAGATGCTAACAGAAGAGCCAGTGCAGGGTGGACCACTTCGGTGGAGGCGCTAAGCAGAGGTGTGTTAATCCTCTGGAGAAGGCTTGTGTCTCTGACAGAACTGACAGGTGGGAAATCTCGGTGACAGAAGATCACCAAGGAATCGAAAGTCCTCTCTTCTGTGGGAGAGAAAATAATAATTTGGTCATCTGTTACCCATTGTTTGAGACTGGGGAGGAGAGGATGAAAAAAGTTGTAAACTGGATGAAAGATTCATGCTTAGATATTTGGCTGGAAAGGACTTTTACACCCCTAAAAAATGGGAGTGCTTGTTAATGGCTGGGAGTGATCAGAAAAAATGTCATGCAAATGTTAATACATCCACCTAAATGTTAACACATATTTTTCCCTAGGATTGATTTAAGTTTTCTTCTTTTTATTTCCTCTGGCCCTGGAGGATGTCTGTACTTTACTCATTCTCTTAGGGGAGTACTTTTGAGTCCTTTGAAAGCCTCTATTGAAAATGTGACTACATTTCCCACAAAGCTGGTGATGTTCTCTCCCCCAGCCCCTTGGAATTGGGTGGACCAGCCCCCTGCTGGGATTACTTGGTCCTTTGGAAGGATTTAAAGTTTCTTAGGCAAATTTTATTTCCATGTAGCCCATACTGGGTTAATGAGAAACGCTCACATGCTCTTGCCCCGTTGATGGGGGAATTATAGCTGTTTCCAGTATTGTTCCTGCTCTCTCTGTACAGCACTCTTGTTCATTACCAAATCCTCTCACCTTTATTTCATGGACCTTTGTCAGACTCCAGTTCATTGTTTTCCTAAAAATCCAGAGCTCCTTGAAGTCCTTCTCTAGGTGTGAAATACTCTCAACTCTTTCCCCATGGGGAAATTGGCACTCAGAACAGACTGCTGTCTTTCTCCTAAAAAATCATCTCCTTGATCTCCAACCTTGCTCAGCTTCTCCACTTTTTTTTATGAGCTGGAGATGGGTGCTAGGCTAAAGGTCATGTGTGCACTTGCTGCTGGAGTGGGTCTACTTTTTGTGGATTAGGGAGTGGTTGATACCTGTGTTCCTAGAATTTCAGCCAGATGTACCATGGACATAATCTCATTCAAGCATACCATTGTACTAGCTTACTAAATCCAAATATATATTTGACAGTACTTTATGATCCAGTAAGATTTATCATAAGAAGGAAAGAGTATTTTCATTCCATAAAATTTGGCAATGTAGTCCAGCTCATTAATAGTCTGAGAAAAATCACATAAATATATCAATAGATGCTGAATGAGAATTTGATGAAGTTCATTATCTATTTTAAATATTGAAACAAACAATATAAATGCTGAAACAACTTATAAAGTTGTATTTCTCTTTAGGATAGGTGTTTTGAAAACACTCAGAAAATTAAAAGGAAATTCTTATTATGTTAAAAGCTTATACCATAATATCAAATGTCATATTTCAAGATTAATTTTAGACACGTTATCTTTGATCAGAAGCTAAACAAGGATGTCCAATTTTCATTATTACAGTTCCATAGTTACTGGAGATTAGGGATAATTCTTTAAAATCCAGTAAAGGAAACATGAATTTTGAGAAATATTGAGAAAAAGAAAAAGAGAGTAAAACTCTATCATTTTAGAGATATGATCTCCATAAAAGTCCTAGCAGAATTAACAAATTATGAATTAATAACAGAATTGAATAAGTTTGCTGAATATGAGGTCAACTTACTTAATTCTTCAGTATTCATCTAAATCAGAAATGCTAACTTAAAAAATGTAATATGAAACAATAGCAGCAAAAATAAGAAGTATATAGAAATTAACCTGCATAAGAGTATACAAAACCTTTATATTTTTAAAAATTGTATTAATTTTAAATTTTAAAATTGTATTAATGGAAATAAAATGAGACATGAATAAATGTAGAGACATAGTATGTCTTTAACAATATAAAGAATTTTTCCTATATTAATTTATAAGTTCAATGTGATTCCAATAAAAATTCATTTTGAAGAATTGAACATATATACATAAATATCCATGAAAAGCTCAGGTGACAAAAATGAAGATATCTCCTAAGAGATATATAGATGTGCTATGAAGCCTAAATAACAAACACAATTAATACTCTCGTAGGAAATAGCAAAAAGATTAATGTAATGACATAGTGTTCAAAACAGACCCCTTGATCTGGGAACTAGATAACCATGGAGGTGGTCCCCCATCCAGTGGTGAAAGGTTGGACAGTTCATAAATTACTTTGGGGAAACAGACTTACACAACAGAGGAATAAAGTTGGCTTCCTCTTTCATACCACACTCAAAGGTGAACTCCAGCTTAATGATATAAATGTAAAAAGTAAAATTATAGAAAGTATGGGAATGGGGAGAAAGTTCCTTACAGAGCCCTAGAAGTAAAATGCAAATAGATTTAACTGCAATGGATTTATCGCCATAACAATTCAGGATTTTTGTTCTCTGAAGAATATCACGGAAAGAATTTACAGATGGATGACAGATTGGGAGAAGATGTTTGCAAAGAGTTTAACATTGAAACTATTCAAAGAAATGTCTTCTAAACAACCAAAAAAGGTGGGGAAATTAGTAAGGAAATGGGCAAAGGATATAAATAGGCACAAAATGACTGCTCTTTATGTGTGAAGCTGTGCAACCTCTTTAGTAATCAGATGAATGAAAAACAAAAATAAAATACTATTTCACACCTATAGGATTCACAAAATGAGAAAGATGCAACAAAGTGTTGATAAGAGTTTGGAGGAATGATACTTGTCATCTATAGCTTGTAGGGACCTTGTCTGATTCAGTCTGCCTGGAGGGAAATATGTCATAGTGAATTTACAAATGCTTGTATCTTATTATTCAACAATCCAGTATTTGTTATTATACCTCAGAAAATCTAGCCCTTGTTTCCAAGCAGGGCCATAGCTGATATATTTGTGGAAGTAGAGAATTGGAGGAAACTTTGGTATTTTTTATGAGAGGGATTGAAAAAAAGCAAAATGTGTTGGTTCTATACTATGGAATACTTAACTGACATGTGTAATCCTCAAAATTTAATGTTGATTGGAAAAAGTGAAAACATAATTTGTGTAACATGTTTAATTCAGTTATTTGAACCTGTGGTAAAAGTCAAATATGTTAAATTATATTTTAATACATAAGGACAATTGGCCTTATAGACATATTTTATTCTATTATAAATGGTTTTTTGAAATCCATTTACAAAACTGAGTAGAATGTTCAAGTGTTATTCCTAAAATTTTCTGCGTATCAGGTTTTTAAATGTTACATATGTTTGAATATGGCATGGATAATCTCTGCTTAAAGCAACTTCCTTGTATGTCCTCACAATGCCATCAAACATACAATGAATATATAAAACATTTCTGTCATCCTAAATTGGACAACTGACAAGTCTGCGCTTGTCATTCTGCTTTTCTAACACGAGCCGATATTTTCACTCTGGGAAACTGAAATTTACCAAATCTAGGTCTGACGTGTAGAACTACACTTTAATATTTTTGTTTCTGAACACTTAGTGACTATTCCTTCTGTAACATTTTTTATGCACAACCCAAAATAATCCACAAAGCACTCTCTCCCCTCCTTCCTGTTTTACTGTTGAAATATAAATCCAATACTTTTATAAAATTAAAGAATATTTTGCCAATCTGATGTGCTAGGAGTGTCACTTATTTTGATAGTTATTGGTTGTCTTTAAAGCCACTCTGGATTTTGGCCCATCCCTGCTTTGAATGTCTCTCTTTGCGTAATTAATTGTATATAAGAAACACTGATTGGAAATGCAATGCAGAATAAAGATCAGAAGACTAGAAAATACTTCCCTAAATAATTGAAAATGAGTCATAAAAAGGTGATATTATAATTCTTTAATAAAATCCAAATATGATTGGTAAATTTGTATTCATTTGCCAAGGATTAAAATCTCATTAGATAATAATATAATATAACCTACAGGATGAAGTATCCATGAAAGTCACTAATAGTTTTCTTCAGATATAACATCAAAAATGGAGTAATCCATAATATGGAGTGGCCAGTGGCAAACAATGTTTGCATTTAATAAGATCTGCACAAATTCATATTCTTCCATTTCACAGACAGAAACCCTGTATTCAGTCTTTTTTTTGGGGAATGTTTTTAGGAGTAAAAGATTTCATCTTCTCTGCTTCTGTTATATGGTGTTTGTTCAAGATAATTTTTAAATTGTTGGAAAATGCAAGTTATTATTCTTACTAGTAGATTTATTTACTGTTGTGTCACTCTTGAATTTTCACCTATTTTCCTTTAAGATATGTATATTTTGATAGCCAACCTCCCAACGGCTTGTATGATATTTAACATTGATGTATATCTTCCTTTGTGTTATCCTGGAATTTCCAAATACCAGCTTGTGGTATGTCCTTTGTATGTTATGAATTAAACTATGTTCCATTCTTTAAAATACCATGTTATCCGTGATTCATCTTTTATTAAAATTAAATCCACAGACTATGGTAAGCATAGTCTTATCACATTTTGTTCTCACCTAAGTATTTAACAACAGAAATCAATGTACTAGGTCTTCTTTCATGTGCTTTTAGCGAAAAATAACTGGTTTTAAAATGATTTTTAGTTGTAATTATAACAATAGGTATACTTATTCTCCTGATGGCTTTTTCCCCCAGGTGGTCTATTTTTATCCTGACATTTTTGTCCGTCCTGTGAATTTCATCATGGGCAAGAAACAGCAGTTTGTCTTAGAACAGCTCAATTTCGATCTCCAGGTGATGAGCTGATATGTCTTTCCTTTGAAGAAGCTTTTAATATGATGGGTTAAATGTCAAAGAAAAACTCCCATAGTATATTGAACCTTGCTAACCTAATTTCTCTTCGTATTAATAACATATTGACATTTGAGTTTTAAAAAATATTCTTTTTCTTTTTATAACAGATGTAAAGATTTTAAAAGAAACCATTCATTTAGGTATCTTGTACCTCGGTACAAATCATTTAGTGAAATGTCAACATATTTGTAAATATGAAAGAAATCCTCAGCTTTAAAGTTGTCTGCTCATCATTAGCTGTACCACTAGTTTAAAGAGTAAAACTTTGAATCTTCAGACTAAAAACTGTGATAGACTTTATTCATCTCAAATTTCAAGGTGGTATCTGTTATGAAAACACGAAGGAGAGAAAAGACTAATAGAGCTGGAAGAAAAAAATAACTTTTACTTCTTAGATAAAAGGAAAGTAAATTATAAATAGGAGAGTCTCAAATGGTTTATTATGTTATTGGCTCCTTCAATAGACTCCATACAACAATGTTCTGGAAACACATATTATTTAATATTCATTGAGAAGATACAATATTACACTATTTGTTTACTCTCTGTTTACCTAAGGCCAGTGATTGTACAGCAAATATTAGATTTATTGAGTCACTTGTCAATCCTGAAAGGTAATAACTGTTCATAGCTTTACACCATACAGGACATGAAGTAAGGCAGTTCAAGAGATGTCACTCATGACTCTCACATAACTGTAGAATGAGGAATACATGAGGGTTTTAGCCTATTATAGAAATGCCACAATTACCGCTTACACTATTCTATCCTGCCCACCAATCTCTACACACACACTCACACCTACACACACACACACAGGAACATGAGCACAGTTAAAATGCCTGTTCTGTGCTTTTCTTATGTTGCCACTAGTCACTAGTAGGTATTTAGGTTTAAATCTAATTAAATTTTAATAAAATAAAAAGTTCACTTCCTCATTTGCACTAGTCATATTTCAAGTGCTCCATAGCCATTTATGGCTGTTGGCTACCATATTGAATAGCATGGATCTAAAATATTTCCATCATCGTAGAAAGTTCTATTGGAAAGTGCTGCTAGTTGATTTCTCAGTGTGGAAGGAGGTGTCTTGAAACACCTTTGATTCTCTCATGATAGTGTCTTATTATGCATTCAGAATTTTAATATCTAGTCATACATTTCTGTCCACTAGCACAGAGCAGTGATGTGCATCCATGTCTGTTTCACAACCTTCAAATTTAAAAAAATCATCACCACTGTTTGCTGTTAAGTTCCTAACAATGTACTCATGAAATAACTTGGCAGCTTGCTCACTGATCACACTATGGACCAAAGAAGATATAGCCTCTTATGGGAAATAAAGAGTAAGCATTCATGTGTGATTGCTTGCTTTTGTAATTAAAAATTTTGAAGTCATTCATCTCGATTTGTTTAAAGGCAAGCTTTCTCAAAAAAATTTGTTGCATTTATTGAAACAATTTGAATCATTTTTCTTCAGAATGTCTTGTTTTGTCATTGCATCAGATGTCTAACATTCTAAACAATTCTTTGAAGGAATTAACTTTTCCTAATCTGAAAAATTCTTGGTAATAAAGGCCATGGAAATTTTAAACAGCAGGGTATTTATTATATTGAAACACAAGGGCACAATTTACAAGGCAAGCATGATATACTAGGTGTCATTTTAAAATGATTAAATGCTTTAATCAAAAGTTATTTTATATAAAGTTAATTCTCTATCAAAGTAAGTTGGGGAGAAATTAAACTGAAGTTCACTTTACCTGTATTCACGCAGGTAGTGATCCCAGAGTAAAGATTTAAGCTTCTGTCCACCCAACCCCAAAGTCCTGTGCTTTCAAGGGTAGAGTACTGTGTCCTGGTAAACCGGCTTCATAAAAGCAAAAAAGCCAAAAAAAAAAAAAAAATGCTAGGATTTTCTGTGATGTAAATACTCCCACTTATGGGCACATTTAGACTCCCAATTGTGTTAAACCTCACAGAATTCCCAAATGTTTTGTTATCTGCTCTTCTGAGCCAGTCTGAGCCACTCCAGCACACCACCACCACTCTGCCTTTCTAGTACACAGGAAAACTTCAAATGATGGGGAATAGGTGAAAGGTTCCACAAAAACCAACAACATTCCAGAAGTATGGACTCACCTTCTCTGCCCATTCCTTTCATCACACGGTATTGTCAATGAGGGAGATCTATGTCAACTTTCATCCAAGTATGATTATTTTTGAAGACAGTAAAAATACTTCACTCTAATTCTCTCTTATTTAAACTTTGTCATATGATATGGATCCTAAAAGAAAAGAAAAATTCTAGCATAGTATCATTCTTACTGAATATTCAATTTGATTCTCTTTTCTGCTCTCTCAATGAACTTATGCCAGGCTGGTGTCTGACCACAGGTAAAGCATTACGTTGAATAACAGAGGACAACATGTGACCATCCCTATGCATATAGTGATGTCCCATGTATCCAATGATGAGATCTTATCCTCACAATGGAGGAGAAGCCTCAAGACTCAAGTGATCATATTATCTAATAACTATCATAAAGAACAGTATATTGCTAAATATGAATGTTATTTTTTTGTTTTATTTTTTATGGATGTTCTCCAAATTATAATTACAAATAATCACTATTAAAAATTCCATCAAGCAGGGCCAGCCTGGTGGCATAGTGGTTAGGTTCTGTGTGCTGCACCTTGGCAGCCTGGGGTTCGCCGGTTCAGATCCCAGGCGCAGTCATAGACATCAGGCCGTGCTGTGGTGGCATTGCACATACAAAATAGAGGAAGATGGCATAGATTTTAGCTCGGCGACAATATTCCTCAAGCAGGAAAAGGAAGATTGGCAACAGATGTTAGCTCAGTGCCAATCTTCCTCACCAAAAAAGTAAAAAATAAGAAGAAAATTCAACCGAGAAAGCTGATTTGTTCAATTACTTGCATGCATATCTTGACTCAATTCTCTAGGCTCAAGGTTGAGGCAGCATTACCCTACATCTGATAGAGCTTTCCACAGAATAGCAAGGATCTTTGATTGAAGTGGGAGACTGATAAACCCTCTGAAACGAGACTTAGTGGTCTCCATCATGCTCGAAATTCCTTGGGCATGAAGCCACCTCTGGAGCTTGTTCTAAAGGCAGATGCCTGGGCTCCACTTCAAGAGATTCTGAAGTGTGCTTGGGGAACTGGCACTTTTCACAGTCACAACATATGGTTTTGATGGAAGCTTTATTCTTTTACTAAAATGGAAATAAAACAGAAGAAAATTGCACACCCAAATTTCACTAACTTCAGTTTCCTAAACATATGATATTTTCCCATGTATTAAGGACTTTGCATTCTCTGAAATGCATTCGCTTAAATCCTCCTCCTCCATCTTTTAAATTTTGTTGGCATTCCAATTCACCTTTGACTGCACATTTTCTGTATCACCTTTCAGTAAACCCTGTTTTGACACCCGCACCCCCCAGCAAGCTTAGGTCTCCTCCACCATGTACAGCTGTTCTGGCACTTGTTACCCTCCAGGGCTCTTTTGTGTGTTTTGTTTTATTCTCTACCACCTGCAGGCATCTTGAGAGCAGGGATTGTGTTCATTTTGTGGTCCTTACCAGTGACTTGCACACAGTAATCACTCATTAAATATGTGCAACGGATGAGTAAAGAAATCAGCCTGCCTGCTACAAAAATGTCCTCACTGAGTCATACTTTACTGTTATGTACTTAGGTCATCAAAAAAAATCCCTGTGCATGTTTTAAAAGCAGTATTATTGAAAAAGTGGCTATCATGTTTCTGTATGTTCCTCATATAAGGACTCAGTTGATAAATTCCTTTTTGCAAAGATCTGCTCTCTTAGGGAATTCATAGCATCATGGACTCAGAACTCTGCCTACCCAGATTTAAATCTTGTCTCCATCAGGTACCATCTGAGGGACCTTGGGCAATTTGCTTAAGATCTCTGGACTTCAGGTTCCTTGTCTTTAAAATGGGGCTGTAATCTTTTTTTTTTTTTGAAGATTGGCCCTGAGCTAACATCTGTTGCTAATCTTTTTCCCTTTTTGTTCTCTTTTTCTTCTTCTCCCCAAAGCCCCCCAGTACATAGTTGTACATTCTGGTTGTAGGTCCTTCTAGTTGTGGCATGTGGGACGCTGCTTCAGCGTGGCTTGATGAGTGGTGCCATGTCCGTGCCCAGGCAAACTGGTGAAACCCTGGGCTGCCAAAATGGAGTGCGAGAACTTAACCACTC
This sequence comes from Equus quagga, assembly GCF_021613505.1. Lineage (NCBI taxonomy): Eukaryota > Metazoa > Chordata > Mammalia > Perissodactyla > Equidae > Equus > Equus quagga. The sequence continues at coordinate 29,821,194 of NC_060288.1, read as the reverse complement.
GGCCACAGGGCCAGCATCTGGGGCTGTAATCTTAACCAGCTCTTGAGATTTGACTGAATCAATTTATGTAAACTGCTTAGAATAGTAAGAAAATATTGTAAATGTTGGCTGTTATTTCTTTTATAAAATTTTGCGGTTAATATTTCATACATTATTTATGTCGTCTAGACTTCTAGAAAGTCTGAAGTTATTTTTTCTTTCTTTTATTTATTTTATTACGGTCACATTGGTTTGTAACATTACATAAATTTCAGGAGTACATCATTATATTTTGACTTCTGTATGGACTGCATTGTGTTCACCACCAAAAGTCTAGTTGCCATCCGTCATCATACATAAGTACTCCTTTGAAGGTAATTTGAATACTCATTCACAGTAACTGACCAAATCATTAGTAGGCTTGTTTTTTTCTACTTCTTAATAGTTTAATATTATATTTCTGCACTACCTGGTTTATGATAAGCCTGCATATGTTTTGATCTTTGATCAAGTTCTCTTGAATAACTCGCAGAACATCTGAAGAGTGAATTATTAATAAATACTAAATGGTCCTGGGTTTTCTCCTTTTAGTTAATGCACATGCCCTTTATATGTTTTTTTATGTCTTTTTGAATTCTCACTTGTCTGAGGTCATTACTTGTGATTGTCAACATATTCTACCTAATTTTTCCACCTCAACTTGCTCTTGTGCTTTAGGAAAACCAATAATCAGTTAGCTATTAGCTGTATTAACCTTAGGAAGGACTTTTCTGTGAGTTTTTAATCTTAGTGAATAGCTCAAGTGACATATACTTTGGTTGCATTTTTGGATAACTTTGGGCAGCTATCACCTGATTTAAGTATATGGACTTGACAGGTAAACAATCCTGGATAAATGTGGTGTTAGGCTAACTCCATTCGTTTGTAGCATCTGTTGCCTTTCCCAAAGTACAATCCAGGGCAGTGTAAATAACAGTATTCAAAGATGATAGATAGTAATAAGTAGACAATTTAGAAGTATAATATCCTCAACAAGACATGAATTGATGTCTTAATAAAATACTGTATTTCATAGATAATGGAAGCAGAGCAACACACATTCAAAAAACTTTCAAAACATCAAAAAAAATTGAGTGAAACTGAATTCTTAGAAAAGAGGAGAACTAACCTCTGATTTCAGTTTTCCCTAATTTTTATTGACAGAGTTTTAATCGTTTACTTCAGGCACACTGTTGTCAGTAGAGTCATTATTATGCTCCCTGAACCTCCAGCCATCCTGGACCATTCTAGAAGGAGGACTTCTGACAGACTTTCTCTTCAGAACTAAATGAGAAGCCTCAGTTGATGCACGTACATGTCATGTTGTTTAACAAGGGAAAACTGCATTTCTGAAAAAAAATAAGTGGGGTTAAACTGAGGCCTTTGGGAAAAGGAACTAGGAAGGAAACTCTGAAACGAAAAGGTTGGTTTTGAAAAATTAGCAATAGAACACTTCCACTTGGAATAATGGGCAAACATTTCCACTGTATGGCTAGATATAGTAGCCCACGTTGGATGGGAGGGATCAACAAGAAGGAGCCAGGCCTGGAGCTTATCGTATTAATGTTCTGCTTCTGTACCTAGTTATGCTCTATTCTCATGAGTTGCATGTTGATTATGGGACACGAGAATACTGCAAGCATACACCAGCATGGTCCTGATGCTTAGGTTGCTTAATCCAGGGTCACTTATGTTAGTGTCCAAGCACAAATAAGATGGTGACAATATAACATTTGCTAGGGAAACTGATTTGTGCAGAAATGTTGACAACATCATTAGAGTCAAAAATTCCACCCACGTTTTCTCTATCTATTCTCCCTAACACCCCACAATACGTTTACACACTCAGTTTTTGCTTCAGAGAAGAAGTATGCTAGCACATTTGGGAGCTATTATCTATCTCGATGAATCTATATTTATTCCTACTCATCACCTCGTAATTGTAGAGGTCTTGGGCATCGATTCCTTCATTTATTGCTTAGAACTTTTCCAGATCTTTCCTTGGGTTTGCTGGTCTATAATTCCTGAGGATAATGTTATTTATTTAAAGTGGGTCATAGGTTTGCATTTGCTCAGACAGCTGGGGTCTCACTGATCCTCGGTGAGTCTTTAAATATAATAGGTAGTGGCACTGAGATTTAATCAGCGGTTTCTGAGTACTCCAGGGCAGATTTCATCGTCTGGATTACTCCAGAGCATGCAGCTTGACTAAGTGGTCCCTCACTTGGGGAGCTCCAGTTGACAGTCGCTGTACCATCAATGTGGACATTTATGAGCGGTCTGTGATCACGCTGAGTCCCTTTTGGGAAGAGGAAAGAAAATACGATTTCATATCTGATAAATTGGATTTCCTCTTTTATTTATTTAAAAATATATGCTAATTTCATTTGAAGGAAACTTTGTCTGCTTTATGCACAACCATCTTTACACAATGAAGGATGAAGAGCAAGGCCACTGGAGCCAAGTGCCCTGGATTCAGAATTGCAGCTTTGCCATTTACTATTTTTGTGAACATGTTTGCCTGTTGTGTTTCATTTCCCTTTTTGCAGCCATAGTGGGAACTAGCTCACACCCACTTATTAGGGTAATTGCAAGGATTAAGTGAATTAATACATGAAGCAGTTAGAACAGTACAGGGCACCTGGTGGGCCCTATGACTATTGATTCTTATTTAGACATGTAGTATTTATATGTATATGTATCTACCACATATACATCATATTATATTCCCTACCTCCCTGAATATATATATACAAATATGGCATTTTATTTGCCTTGTATGTTGCTACTTACTCCGTATACTTATACATGTGTTATAGATGTTTAAAGGATAAATTAAAATATTCTAAAGATATGAGTATGACTCACACAAATGTAATAAGAATATATGTCAAATATTTTATTTGACATATCGATTAATGAGGGAACCAGTAAGACGTTAAAATTGATTCAAAGGAGGATCCAAAATACACACACAAACACACACATAGAGGCCATCAGAAATGAGGAAATAAATTCAGTTACTGAAATATACATATTTATGATAATATGCATGTTCTACATGCTCTATCTTATGTCACTGTATTTATAATTGTAATTCCCCTGCATTTTGCTTTTTTGGGTTTTTTTTGGTGAGGAAGATTGGCTCTGAGCTAAGATTGGTCCTGAGCTAGCATCTGTGCCAATCCTCCTCTGTTTTATGTGGGATGCTGCCACAGCGTGGCTTGTTGAGTGGTGCTAGGTCTGCACCCGCCTGCAATCAGAACTGGCAACCCCAAATGGCTGAACCGAGTGCACAAACTTAACAGCTATGCCCTTAGGCTGGCCCAATATTTCACTGTTTTTGCATACACTATTCCATTATATTTGGTCTCTGCATGCTTATAAACCTTATTTTTAATTTGCCTTCACTTCCATTTTGTATTGAATAACTTTTGAGATTCAGGTCTTTAGAGAACTTATTTTGCCAAGTTGATCCCCTGCAGTGTTTTTCATTCATTGTCATCATTCTATTTAAGCATCTAATAATACTTCTATTTACAAACTTACCTGCTCTCCTTTTTTCCCCTCTAGTCCATGGGATCTTTTGTATTGTTTGCCTATGAGATGTTTTGTATTGTTTTGAAAGATGTGCTTTTTTGACCATTTTTCCTGTTTCACGTATAAAATCCTAGTTGCTACTCCTCTGTTCTTAGAATATATTCAAATACTAAATTGTCTTCTTGTTTTTCTTTTTGTTTTCTACAGTGTACACCCTACAAAGTTGTTCAACCCCTTCATCACGTATTCAACGGCCATTTATTCTATTTAGCTCTAGGATTTTCTCACTTTACAAATTGTCTTCTTGAACTTCCATGCAAAAATCTCTGTCACTGGTGCAGATGACAGTGTCTTTTTTTGCTTCTTATTCTACTTCTAGTGATATTTGAAAGATATCTCACCAAGAGTTTTATTACTCATTATCATTGCTTTAATTATGAATTCCTATAATTCTTTTGTGAATGTGATTAAGTATCCTCTTTTCTCATTATTGTTCCTGGTACAACTTCTAAAATCTGCATCAGCTGATTGCTTTCCTCATCATTACAATTTAAAATCACCTCTTGACTATGTTCATCCCTCAATGAAATTAGTTCAAAGTCCCTCCTTGGATTAATGACCCTTCCTCGCACTGTGCTGAGCTCTCTTTTTTTTGAGAGATGGATAAGTAGCCCATTCCATGATCATCAAATCATGAGATTAGAAGATAGTGCTAGAGGTTAGTTAGAGTTGATCCCCTAGATTCCAGATGGGAGGGAGGATACTGAAACTTACCCAGGCTGATGGTTGTCTCTTCAGAAGGAGATTTGGGAACATCTTATGCGAATACAGTGATTTCTATGCTGTGATGCAGAGTTACTAAAAGTGAAGGTTCAATTAACAGCTACAAATTCAAGTAAGTTTAAACCACATTACTGCCAATTATCCTTCACTGGTACGTGCCAAAGGGGATATTAACCAGAAAATTAGCATGTTGAATGTTTCATCCATATACAAATCAAATTCAAGCAAGATGTCTCTTACAAGGAGAAAGAAACAAAGCAAGTATCCTTAGCTAACTTTGTAAGACAAGAGACTTAGTGAGGTACCAGTTTTTAGACAAAAAGTAATTCACCTTTTAAATAGTTTTGTGTTTGTTTACTGACAGTATTTCATTGTGTCCTAAACAGAGAATGTTTCCAGTGTTGACACTTACAAGGTTTCATAAGTTATCTACCAACTTACTTATCTGTTTTACAACTGATAATAACTTTATTTATTTGTGACTCCCTAAATCAGCAGAGAACCCTCCTAGTTGAACCATTTCCTTTGGGAGGGGTTAGTCCCATACTGAAATTGAATGGTAGACGAAAACAAATCCGAGAGAAGCATCAACATTTTCCAATGAATTAATCAATAATACAAAGCATTCTTAGCATTGCTTATTACTGCTGAACTTTCATTTACCTTTTCCTCTCTTCCTGAAATAACTAACACCCCCTATTGGCTTATCATTGTTTCAGGCTCAATTGAAATATCATCTTCTCTAAGAAATTTTCTCTGATTCTCTCAGATTGGTTTGGCAAATCCCTCTGCACCATCGCCCTCCCCACTGTGTGGGTTCATCATTGCACTGTGGGACCAGAATGACTTGCCTGTGGGTGGGTCAGCTGTGCTGGGCTAAGAAGTCTTCTATGGGTGGCATGATTCTGATTGCCTCCGCATCCTTGATGGCTGACGCTGCATCAGACGTTCAGTAAATAGAATTCGAACTCACCCCTTATGATTGTTTTGGTCAAAACAACATTAGCCCATTAAACAAAAAGAATATTGAATATGTGATAAAAAGGTTTAACAAACTCAAAGGGCATATGCAATTCAAAACAAAAGTACAATAAAAACAACAGCAAAAATACAAAACAAAGCAAACAAAAACAGGATGAGAGAGGCAAGACTAATTAAATGAATTTGCTAGATCCTACATGAACTGCTACAGATTTGATAGCTGTTTGTTGCTAGAGCAATTTAAAGACATGGGTAAGTTATCTTTAGTTTTTAAAAGTAAAATTTATGTAGGAGGGACACTGTGGAGAGATGACATCAAGAACATTTCACTGATGACTGTCCCAACTCTCCCTGTGGCTACTCAACCTTTCCAGCAGCAAGTAGTGTGGTGGCGGTGGTCTTGGGGCAAAATTTGATCCCTTGCTGATGATCTGAAAGATATTCCACCTCCCCATTTGAAGAGTCAAATTTCCATAGAAGAGGCATGTAAGATCTTCATAGAGAGAGCCTGTGGGAAACTTGATTCTCTGGGGGAGCTTGTAGCAAGGGGCAGAGAGGAAGATGGGGTTCAGGGACAGAGCTGAGGGAGTCAACGCTATCCTCAGATCCTGTAAGTTAACAGGGCCAGTGGATCGTCAACACTATACTCAGATCCTGTAAGTTAACAGGGCCAGTGGAGCATAGATCGGCTTCTTGGCCAGATCCTACTGCTTGCTGAGAGGAGTGTGGCTATTTGTCCACGTATGGGCCCTTATTTTGCCAGCCCGAGGGGGCAGGGCTGAAATGTGACCAATGATTCTCTTGGCAATTTCAGGGCTCTGCTACAATCGCCTCTCACAATGGCAGGTTCTACATCTCTGCTGATGCTTCTCCTATTTTCCACTGAATTCCTTTAGACTTCTTAAATGCGTTTAACCTGAGCCTGGGAACTTGACTTTCATTCAGTTTCCCAATTTGAATTCTTCTTTTACCATGTTGTGAGAGGTGAATTTTAGTGATGGAATGATTATAAAATAACCCTGAAAAACTGAGACCACAATCATAAAGGAATGAGTGAAGCTCACTAAGAACAAATATTCTTGGGGAAGAAAAGCAAAATGCAATAAGAAAACAAATGGAAACAAATAGATAAAAACCTGGATAAATAACAAAAAATGACATGAAATAAATGGCACAGTACCTATGCGAGTGCAAATGGGATGAAATTCAAAAGCTGAATTTGACTCTAGTGTTTGGCTCTACTCTACAAATAAGTGTGAAATTGCAATCGATACACAGGAGAGAAACATCTCTGAGGATGGTATTAGAATCAAAGCATAAAGGAATGTGGAGGATTTAAGAGGTTTAATAAGAATATCGCAGCAATCCAGTTTAAAGGGCTGGATCAATTTGAAGTAGTTTACCTGTGAAGAGATGATTAAGAAAAGGCTTCGAGGAATTCATAATTTATTCTGGAAAATAAGACGGTTATAGAACGATGTCAAGCTCTAGGCAATGATTACTGAATTGTGAGGTTTGGGCTAATCATTGAGTATCATTTCTGACTACAGTTTCAATGGGTTTGGAGCAAGTGAACAAATCTATTTAGAAAAAATGAGATTTAATCTGACATTTTTAGGATGTATAGGATTTAGATGGGCATGGAGTGAGGGATATATTGGTATATTCCACATAAGAAATAACAATAGCAAATTTAAATATATTTAATTTAGTATGATATAATTTGATTTTATAAGAAAGAATTTCCTGGTAAATGGTTTCAAGATTTTGGAATATATTGCTGAGGATAGCTATGCTGTAGGGTGTTTGCCATTCCAAATTTTTTTTAATATTATTTAAATACTGTCATAGATGGAGGCAAGAAATAGAGAATTCATTTTTTTCTTACTTGCTTCACTCTTATTTTTATCAGAGTTTTGGTTACCTCTGATTAAGTAAAGAACTATGTTTCCCAGAGTATCTTATATTTGTTTGAAAATAATTATTAATAAAATACATGGCCATAAAAATGTTCAAATGTCATGTATAGATTATTGGTTTTTGGAGTGAAATAAAGGTGGCAGGCTTTTAAAAAAATTATTCCTATCTTCACTGTATCAGATTCTTTCTCTTAATTAAGCAGCTCACCAGACACTTTTTAATACTCTCCCCTAACTAGGTCCCTTATGTCTCTGAATTGCTTGTATTGCGAGAGGGGGAATCACTTAATATAAGCTTATTAGACAATCGAGCAGCTTGAAAATCCCCCACTAGACCTTTCAATAAGGTTTAATCAACCAGGTAACCCCTGATGAGGCTGGCAATTAAACTTACTGTATTTTTTAAAAGGAGATGCTGAGTTTCAAAATATTCAAGTTCTATTTAAATACAGTGATGACAAAATTGGAAGCACTATTGCAGCCACAAATCAGAATATGCATCTCCCCCATCCTTGTAGCTCATTATGGTGCTTTGGTGAATTAACAAGCTTTCATTTGCCCCTGAATTGCCACTAGGAATTTAGCCTGATTCAATATTGCCATGGGAATGGGAAAAATAGTTGGAGTACTTATAGATATTACCCTGGAAATGATCACACTCAGTATTTTTAACCCTCTATACCTCTGAGCTAACATTTCTTATTTTAGTCCTCTCTTTTTTTAAAAAAATAAATAAATAATTTACATATATATGTATAAGTAGAAATGTATATATATACACATGATAAATAATATATGGACACTAAAATATTCAAAATCTATCAAACATTTTATTATTAAAGATAGTTTCTCTCTTCATTCATTCAAATATTAAATGCTAATATTTTAAGGTATACTTTTTTTGGTGAGGAAGATTGGCTCTGAGCTAACTTCTATTGCCAATCTTCCTCTTTTTTTTCTTCCCAAAGCCCCAACACATAGTTGTATATCCTAGTTGTAACTCCTTCTACTTCTTCTATGTGGGATGTCACCACAGCATGGCTTGATGAGCAGTGTGTAGGTCCACACCCAGCATCCAAACTGGTGAATCTTGTGTTGCTGAAATGGAGCATGCCAACTTAACCACTGTGCCACCCAGCCGACCTCCTCATTAGGTTTTTAAGTGGCAAGTGTAAGGGTAAATGAAAATTAAAATAAGAGGCTTAATTTTTCTTGTTGAAATTAAGAGGAGGGATGGTCCCCTTTCTCTTTTCGTAAAGCAGTTACTTTAGAAAACTTGTAAGTTCTTTCTCTGTCTCTTTAAAATGTATGTAAATATTTTTAAAAGCTAAATAAGCCTCTGGCTAGCTTTACCACCCAGGAATGTCTTTCTCAAGGACCCAGGAACCATGTCTTTAAAATGTGATTATTAAGAAAGAAAGTGCCCCCAGCTTCTAGCGTCTGTGGGAGCTGAACTTTGGTGGGTACCTCACTCCAAGCTGCAAAAGTACTCCGTTTTCATAAAGATATGACTTTATTTTTCCTTTGGCTAAAGCCAATTAGCTAACACAGATGGTCACCCCAACTATGTGGGTGGGTGAATCACGTGTGATGTGAACTATGGGTGACCAATGGTGCTGTCAAGTCTTCTTACTGGAGGCCTAGTTATTGCTGATCTTGAGAACATATGTGCAATGGACTGTATCTGCTTTGCTGTGTAACAGGCTGAGATTTCTCTCTGTCCCTACCATCTCTTAGTGGGCCATGTGTGATGCACATCACATTCTGGATTAACGCTTATTTGATTATAAAATTGGTTACTTTCTCTTTGACTTTTGTGGAACGTTTCCTGAGCTGACGGGAGATTTTGTGTTTTAACTCTGTTTTTACAACACAAACAACAGGCACCACTCTGATTCTTAATGGAGAAAGAGGATGTCTTTGAACTTTGATAGCTAAGAGATCTCCAAAATGATTGAAGAGTCTGAATTGAAAACCCAGTTTTAAGTTTTCTAGCTTGACCTGTAAAATGGGAGAGGACGTAAATGCAGGGATGATTTTCAAACACATTGGGCAGCCCTGTCCTTCATCTGCATCATTCCCAAATGCAACCGTTATCAGTTACACAATAATCTGGATAAACTATGCACATACAGGCTGATGATAAAAAAATACACATTCGGTTTTGAATATTGTTTTTTTTTAAATTTTAATTTTTTTATCATGGTAACATTGGTTTATAACATTATATAAATTTTGGGTGTACATTATTCTATCTCGATTTCTGTGTAGATTACAGCATGTTCACCACCCAAAGACTAATCACCATCCATCTCCACACACAGCTGCCTAAACACCCTTTTCGCCCTCATCCTTCCCCCCTTTCCCCTCTTGGTAACCACCACTTCAATCTCTGTCTCTGTGCGTTTGTCTGTTATTGTTTTTATCTTCTGTTTATGAGTGAGATCATATGGTATTTGACCTTCTCCCTCTGACTTATTTTGCTTGGCATAGTACCCTCAGCGTAGTTAAGATTTCTTCATTTCTTTCAGTAATTGTATGTTTTTATATGTAGTCCTATGTATTTGATTTTGTGTGTATGCTCATAAAATAATATCTTTTTAAAATTTAATTTTGTTATTGTTGTTGCTGGGGTATAGAAATAAAAATGATTTTTACATATCAACCTTGTAATCCACAAATTTTCCAAAGTCACTTATTAGTTCTAGGATGTCATCTGTAGATCTTGTTAGATTATTTACATTCATTAGCATTAATTTTTTTGTGTAATAGTATACATTAGAGCTCGTTTAATATTAATAAACACAGACCAGATATTTCTTTTTAAAGGCTGCATAGTGTTTTAAGATGTTGATATATTACACACCAATGGAGTGGCTAGGATGGGGACTCTGGAGTCAGATGTCTGGGATGAATCATGATTTCGCCACTTACCAGCTGAGTGACCGTAGGAAAGTCAATTTACCTCCTCCTGCCTCACCTCCTAAAGGACAGATTCACTCAGGTGTGTTGCTCTTACAAACATTGCTTCAGTGTTTTGTAAAGGGATGTGGAATTCCAAATTCAAATATTTCTCCGAAAAGTTTGTATTAATTTGCACTTCTACCAGCAGTTTGCAAGAATTCTTATTGCTTCACCTGTTGTCAACACTTGGTAATGACAAACTTTCATATTTTGAAAATCTTGTCATTTTTTTGTCATCTTTGAGGAAGATTGGCCCTGAGCTAACATCTGTGCCCATCTTCCTCTATTTTACATGTGGGACGCCTGTCACAGCATGGCTTGATATGCTGTGTGTAGGTCTGTGTCCAGGATCTGAACCGGTGAACCCTGGGCTGCTGAAGTGGAGTGTGCGAACTTAACGGCTATTCTGCCAGGCTGGCCCCAAATCTTGTCAAATTTTGAATATTGACAAATCTAAACAATCAGGAAACAATATCTCATTATTGTTATAATTAGCATTTTTATGATTACTAGTGAGCTTAAGAAACTTTCCGTATGCTTGATAGACATTTGGCTTTTCTTTGAATTGGTTATTAATTTTTTTTGGCCTATTTTTGTTTTTGATTATTTTTCTTTTTCTTATCAGTTTGAAGAAATTTTTAAAATATGTTAAATACTTATTCTTTTTTGGTTACATAGGTTATAAACATTTTCTTCCAGTTTGTGGTTTCTTTCCTATTTTGTTTATATTGAATTTGGTTGTATAGAAACTACTTATTCTTTTATGTTAAGTTTTGTGCATTTTTGTCTTATATAAAAAATGCTTTCCTATTGTGAAATCATAAGATACTGTTGCATATTTTATTCCAAAAATTTCATAGAAATACTTTTCACCTACATATCTTTAAGGTACCTAACCTAGAGTTTATTTTTGTGTATGGTTTGAAGTACGAATCTAATTTCATTTTTAAAATTTTCCACATGGATAACCAACTGTCCCAGAACAAATAATTGAAAAAGGCTTCCGTGCCCCATGGCAAGATCTGCCATGATATCTCTATGTTGTATCAAGTTTCCAATGTGTGGCTCCATTTCTGAGCTTTTGAGTTCCACTTGTCTTCTTGTCTATCCTTGCACAAATTAACATGATCTCATTTGTTATAATTTTGTAATATGATTCTTAGGTATCACTACCCCTCCCTCTAATATTCTTTTTCTTTAAGAATCTTGACTATCTTTGGACACTGAAATTTTCATATACATTGTAGAATCAATTTATCAGGTTCCTCCAAAATAGCTGCAAAAAATACACCTTACTTGTTTTAGCGTTGAAAGGAATTGTTTTGGCTCTAGGGAGCAATTTTGGGAGAAGTGACATGTTCTCAATATTGACTCTTCAATTGATATACTTCTTCTTGTGTTTGGAATTCCTTGAAGACATTGCACTCCTTTGATAGAGTTTTTCCTGGATAAATTATAGTTTTATTTGTTATTATAAAGTTGAATTTTTAAAAATTTTGTTGTTGCGATTTTATAGGAAAGCAATAGATTTTTACAATGTTCTTGCCATCAAAGTTGCTGACCTCACTTCTTTTGTTCTAAAAGTTTGTAGATATGTTTTCATATGCACAATTATAACATTTGCAAATATGAGCTTTCCTTTCCAATATTTATGATTTTGGTTTTTTCCCTCTTTTTATTTCACTGTTTAGAAATATGGTAGAATACTGAATAACAGTAGTGATAGTAAGCACTCTCATATGTTTCTGATTTTTATTTTTTTATTTTTTGTGAGGAAGATGGTCCCTGAGCTAACATCTGTGCCAATTTTCCTCTACTTTGTATGTGGGATGCTGTCGCAGCATGGCTTGATGAGTGGTGCGTAAGTCCACACCTGGGATCTGAACCTGTGAACCCTGGGCCACCGAAATGGAGTGCACAAACTTAACCACTCTGCCACCAGGCCAGCCCTGTTTCTTACTCTTAAAAGAAAGGTCTCTAATGTTTCACTGGTATGTGTCAGGGTTGATCATGGTTTTAGAAAGACACCATGATCACTTTAGGTAGTATCCTTCCGTTCCTGTTTTGCTAAAAATTTGGTTTGTAAAGTTATGTAGAGAATTTGAATTTTATCCCATGATTTTTATGTATCTACTGAAATGTACTTATGATTTTTATGTTCAATTTCGAAATGTAGTTGTATTAGTTTGCTAGGGCTGCCATAAAAAAATACCACAGACTCGTTGGCTTAAACAACGGAAATTTATTTTCTCACTACTTTTATTTTTAGTTATGGAGGCTGGACGTCCGAGATCAAGATGTCGGCAGGTTTGGTTTCTCCTGAGGCCTCTATCCTTGGCTTGCAGGTGGAGGCCGTCTCTGTCCTCACTTGGCCTCTTCTCTGTGTGTGTGCATCCCTGGTGTCTTTCTCTCTCTCTTCTGTAAGAATAACAGTCTTAGTGGATTAGAGTGCATCCTAAAGAGCCTCATTTTAACCCTTTGAAGGGTTAAAATTCCAGCCTCATAATGACCCTTTGAATGCCTAAGATCCATATATACTTACAGTCTGGGGTACGGGGGTCAGGACGTCGACATATGAATTTGGAGAGACACAGTTCAGCCCATAATAGTGGTTAATTTGTTGAATTTTTTTCTTCCCACTGTCTGGTGTCCTTGCAAACTTGACCATGCTGGAGTTTTAAAATCAACTTTGTTGCAGTATAATTTATATGCAAAAAATGTCTTCATTTAAAGTATATAATGGATGAATTTTGAGAAATGTGTACACCTGCAAAGCTATGACTTCCATCAAGGTATACAACATACCCGTCACCGCAAAAGGTGGTGGGAAAATGAATTACACTGATAAAACTTCCGTCTCCTACAGTTTGTAGGAATCGCAGAATCAGTGTGGAAGGCAAGGAGTGATTTCAAAGTAACTCAAATGCTTACATTTCTCAAACACTGTATTACTAATGAGGACCCTTGTTTTTGAGTAAATATGAACATGTCAAAGTGTTTCTATAGAAGAAGGATTTTCTTTTTCTTTTTCATTTTTCTCACACACCTGACAAATCCAAGAGATGAACCAATTTCGTATGGCTTCAATTTATATTCCCCGAGCTCGGCTTCCCTCTACCACCTGGCTCTGCTTGCCTCGCTTGGCTGTATTCTGACGTGAACTTTCTATGTGTGGTGACGTGAGTGGGGGCCTCCTGAAGCCCCAGGCTGACATCTACCTCTCAACCTTTGACCCCAAGGTTTGGGCCACTCCTTGGAATTTGATAAGGAGCTAAAACTAAGCAGGAAAATGCATCACCTGCCTTAGTGGCTAGAGAGAGGGACAATTCTGGGAGCATTTAGACGTGAATATTTTTTGTTCTCTCCTGGATTTAAAATGATTCATTCGTGTCTGATGCCCATGCTCTGCCCTTTCCCAGGGCTGATTTCTGTATCTTGTTTGTCTGATGAACTCGTATTTAGTTTTCAAAACCCTGTTCGAGTGTTATCTCCTCTGTGAAATTGTCTGCATCTGTCTGGGTTCGGTCAGGAGAAGATTCATCCCAAGTATTGGAGAAAGGAGTCATTTAATATAGGACTCTATATAAGGGGTCTAAAATAGGGAGTAGAGTTTTTCTGAATATGGTAGGGTCTGGGAGACCAAATGCTCAGAAAACTGAGGCTGGGAGACTGGAGAAACAGTCAATATGTCAGCCTGGGGGAAGCAGCTGATTCTGGGGACGACAAAGGAAAGGTTACTATAAAATGTCAAGTTTAATGGTTTCTACTCTCCTTCCTCCTTCCCAACCTTCCACAAATTCCTCTCAGTGTCAGATTGTAACCTGGCCCTATTCAGGCCAAGTGGGTTCTGGAAAACATAGTTTCTAGCCTTAGAAAGGACTGGTGTGATGACTCTGTCAGGCCAAAATACTGTCAATGGTCAGCTTCTCCTCCCTCACCCAGCCAACCGACACAACCATGAGAGAGGTGACGCTTCCTCTGCTGTACCCCAGTCCTTCCACTTACTTCTGTGACTCCATCAATATTTCCGTTATTACATCTTTTACACGCCATTGTGCTCATTTGTTTATGTAACTGTCCTTTCCCCGGGTTGTGACTATAGGGACTACATTCTTACTCATTTTCATAACCCCAGAACCTGACACGTGATAGGCTCTTAATAACTATCTGTTGAGCTAAAATATTGCGATTAAAATATTGCAAAAATTTTAAATAGATGATAGCAAATAAAGGCAGAAGGATGCCATTGCTGAATGGGAGAAGTTGTGTTTCTCGAAGTGGTATTTGTGAGAGAGTGAAAAGTCCGGCGCAGGTCTAGGACAATGCTGAACCCAGACCAGGGTTAGAATAATTGGCGATTGTTGTTTGTATGTATTTATTTTGAGGAAAAATGTCAAAGGCATACACCTTTTGTTTCTATTATGGTTACAATTACTCAGTTAGCAAAATAATCTTAATCTGAGTCTCAAAATAATGAGAAGCAAAAACCAACGAGCCAGCAACACTATATTCTTATCTAAGAGAATAGTGCTGTCAGAGTTCCTAAATCGTTAAACTTAATTCCTGAGAAAAATTAAAAATGGCTAATTTGTGTTTCTTCTGCTTTACATACTTAGAATGGATTGTGTCATTCATGAGATATCTTACATGCTTTTAAGAATTCCATAATTAGTCTGTCCTATCTTTAATTCTGATTTGCAAAAGCTATTTAAGATGTACCTGATAACACGTATATTTTAATGTCAAAAATACTGCGCTGCTTTCCTTGGGATAAGTCTCCTTGTCTCGGAGTGTTGGTCCTTGTTGATACTGCATTGCTTTAGAATTTAGAGTCCTGAGCTTAATTCTGAATTCTGTCACTAACTTGGCTAACTTTGTCCAAGTCACTTTTCTACCCAGTGCATGAGAAGAAAAATAGGCATCTAATCTCACTCTATTGGAAAACCTACAATAATGTTTTCAAAGCACTTTGTATTCCTAAGACAAAATGCACTACATAAACCCCAAATTTTATTCTTTCTAACAGCAAATTGAAACCAAAAAGAAATCCTAGTACACGATGGAATTTCTTTTTTCTGCATAAATAATTGAAATGACATTTTGCATGAGACACTCCAGGGTCCACTGAATAAGCCACTAACTCGTTTCAAGTTTGCTCCCACAGGCGCCTTAAGAGCAATACCGGCAAAGTCGCTTCTTCATTGAGTTTTAGGTATCTCTTTGCTTTTAATTTTTCATCGATCATGTATAAAATAACAGGTCATTAATAAAAAGAAAAAAACTCCATAGAGATACTTTGTCCCATTCTTTTGAAGAATTCAGAGTTAATTGTCCATACTTTCGTGCTTTAGTATAATCGGAAGCCCTTGCCCCGTACAGCATAGACTACAAGGATGTAAATCATATTCTATGATAAGACTTTTGCTTTAAAGCCATTTTATAAGCAAATATGTTTGTAGGAGTCTTGAAATTATGAAGAGAAGACCAAGAGCAGGAATTTTTAGGTCTCTGAGCTTGCCTGGAAAAGGAAAGAAATCTTAATGTATAATACCATTTGCCTGCATTATATATCTACCATGTGCATAATACCATTTGCGTACGTTAAGTATCCACCATGTGCATGGTAGGATGTACAAAATGTTTTGGGTGAAAGGAGGTTGGAGAAGGAAGAGAACTAATAATTTAAAGTTGAAAAAAAAGTCCAAGAATATCCTTCCAGTTCATTTATTCTGCTATTCTCAGTACACTTTTTTGATCTTATGTGAAATTTTAATCTATTGTTCCCTCCATATTTATATAACTTAATGACCCCTTCTGTTTTTACTTTTTCACTTTCTTCTATATGTGCTTAAGATTCTAAGGCTCATCATCCCAGCCATCCTGTTCTCTGTATGCTAAACATCACTCTCCATTTCACCAACCTGGCAAAACCCCAAACCTTGCAGAGACCCAAATATAGCTGCCTGATTTATCCTCAGCCCAACTGAGGCTGCTGTGCAGGGAGACCTCACTTCAGAGACTCCTATTAAGCTCTTCAGTGTCCTCCCAATGCTTTTGTAAAAGGGCCATACTTCCTAGCACGGCTTACAAGATTAGGGGCATCCTATTTCCATAACTTTGCTCCTTGGCACTTTCCCACCACACTGTAAAGACAGGATACATTTTTAAATGGGATTCCTCAATATATCCAGGTCTGTTTTCCCCTGGATATTTAGCTGTTTTCCACCCAACCTCAGTGTTCTTCTTTCATATCATGAAAACCTATCCTGCTCTACCTGCTTCTGTCTTCAAACTTGCTGACCAGAGCTCATCAGTGCTCAATGACCAAAGTGCCATTCAGATTGGAAATCATCCTTTGCTACGAGATCCTGTCCTTGGTTGGTGAATGGGGTAGATTTTGCTAACCTTGCACTTGAAGTAGCTTATCACCGTATTTCTTTCAAAAAATTCTCTTCCTAGAATAATGCTAGTGAATTTATATATAGACACATACATAATATGCCCGCCTTCCCTTTTTGATTCCACTGTCCCTTCTTCCATTTCGACAAGTGTTGTCGGGACAAGTATTGTGATTGAACTGGTTGAGTTCCATTCAAATTCATGTTATTCAAGACTAATTGGACCCTTATTGCTGCTCCACAAATCTCTTCACTTCTTTTTAGCTTTTGAATTCTGAACAGTAGCTGTCCTAAACTATTTTATTCTCATCGAAATCTGACTTCTCTCTCATTACATAACTTTCTCTTCTGTTTTAATAAACTGACCAAGACAATCCAATGTTGACTCCCTCTGCTACGCCTTAATATGTCCTCATATCTTCTCTGTTTTCTACGTTTTTCTGTCTCAGAGGAAAATCCATCCATTCTTCCTCTAAGACTATTGTTGGTGTAATAATAGTGTAGCAAGCCATCTGTTAGATGAAGCTCGTTTCCTCCAACTTTACTCTAAATTGTGAGGGGAGTGAATTATTGAGGCAATCTGGGTTTCCTGTTCTCTTTGCTGAGTTCTCACTTCTCCATCCCCTCTTTCTACTTGCATCAAACGCTTCCTGGGTTTAATATCTTCCATATTTCTCCTCCTCCTTCTGTGCCCCACCATCCTCTTACAGACTCACAACCTCAAAGTGTAGACATCCTGCTTGCCCTGGAGTTCCATCCCACTTTCCCACCCTTTAGCCAGCTGTCTATCCTACTATGGCATTGCTTTATGGTATAATTATTTCTTTGCAGATGTCTTATCCCTTTATATGTGACACCCTTATTTGGAGGGACTTTGCCCTGCCTCTATCACCTACCATCTAGTTTTAGGTTAGAGTTAGAGATAAACATACGTGAATGAACCACATACCGTACTTACAAGGAGTCCTATTTGTGGTGAATCATTCTTTAGTAGGAAATGGAAATGGTAAAGGAATGATTTTTCTACACTCGTTTGATCAGCAGGCCACATTGTGATTACTTGAAATGTCCCTGGATAATTTCTTAACAGGAAAAGCAAAGCTACTTTCCTTTGAATTTGCAATGCCAATACTGTTTATTCAGGATAAAAATGACAGGTGTGTTATTTTCATAAGGTAAACCAGTATATTTTAAAGATTTGGGTTTTGGATGGGCACCATCCTTATACATAATCCGCGAT
Organism: Equus quagga; assembly: GCF_021613505.1. Classification (NCBI taxonomy): domain Eukaryota; kingdom Metazoa; phylum Chordata; class Mammalia; order Perissodactyla; family Equidae; genus Equus; species Equus quagga. The sequence continues at coordinate 29,803,351 of NC_060288.1, read as the reverse complement.
ATACTAGTTGTATCACAAACTAGTGACATTCAGTGCAGAGAATTTTGTGAAAGGAGATGTTGGTCTTTAGCCTTCTCCACTTCTTTCTCATGAGCCTCTTGCCTCCCAGCTGGTCCCCAGACCCCAGAACCCTCGCGGTGCCCCTGCTTCCTGTGGCTCTTCACCGGGGTCTGAAGGGACCTGAGCTTTTGTTTGTTTGTCTGCTTTGTTTTAAACCTCAGGGTAGACAATTTTCCGACCATCCTCCTGACTTACCTTGACAGGGTTATATGCTAGTTTTCTGATAAAATTGTCCATGCTAATATAATATTGTGTAAGTTTTACAGTTATCATAATGCTTAGCAGGTGATTTCCAAGATATATCATTTTGGTATTAGCAGTGGATCATTTCAGACATGAAGGCGGACTAATAAAGTAATGTTTTTGGACATGTTAGTTTTTCATCAACTTTCAGAGCTTTTCATTGGCTAAGTGAGCATGTTCCACTTTGGCGGCCCCAGGTCTGCTGGTTCGGATGCCAGGTGCGGACATGGCACCGCTTGGCAAGCCATGCTGTGGTAGGTGTGCCACATATGAAGTAGAGGAAGATGGGCACGGATGTGAGCTCAGGGCCAGTCTTCCTCAGCAAAAAGAAGAATTCGCAACAGATGTTAGCTGCAAATGATTTCTTTTTTTTCGAGGAAGATTACCTTTGAGCTAACTACTGCCAATCCTCCTCATTTTTTTTTGCTGAGGAAGACTAGCCCTGAGCTAACATCCGTGCCCATCTTCCTCTACTTTATATGTGGGACGCCTATGACAGCATAGCTTTTGCCAAGCAGTGCTATGTCTGCACCTGGGATCTGAACGGGAGAACCTCGTGCCGGCAAGAAGCCGAAAGTGCTCACTTAACCGCTATGCCACGAGCGGCCCCTAGACTGTGATTTCTTAGCCTAGATCTTTGGATGACAGGAGAATGCAAAGATTGACTCCAGAGAACCAGGTGTTTATGAAGAGTTTGCAACAATGAAAGGAGTTTACAACAATTTGTATATGCACATTTGTATTTTTTTTCTAGAAAGAGGATCCAAAGCATCATTCATATTCTCAATGGCATCTGAGACATCTCAACACATTAAAAACCTTTGACCTATTTTTAATAACTTCAATAACACTTTTGAATGGAGCCAACAAATATACATGCAATAAAAATTCGTGAAGGGCCTGGCCCGGTGGTGTAGTACTTGTTTTCACACTCTGCTTCAGCGGCTGGGGGGTTCGTGAGTTCAGATCCCAGGTGCAGACTTGCACACCACTCATCAAACCTGCTGTATCAGTGTCCCATATACAGGATGGAAGAAGATTGGCACAGATGTTAGCTCAAGGCCAATCTTCCTTAAGCAAAAAGAGGAAGATTGGCAACAGATGTTAGGTCAGGGCCAATCTTCTTCACCAAAAAAAAAAAAGGTGCAAAGTTTGAATGGTAGCTGTTGTTTTCCCATCTTAGATATAGTTACTCTATATACTGCTTGATATATATTGTTGGTAGTATGTTGCCTTTTTACATAAATAGTTTGCCACAACATGAAGCATTTTTTTGCTACTCTTAAATAGAGCTTTTTCACTAATCTGAGAATCTCAATATCCTCATGGATTACTTTTTTTCCAAACTGAATTGTTCTCTAGTCAGTTTCTTCTCTTACTAGGTCACAGATGCTAATCTTTTAAACTGTCTCTTAATGCAAAAAAATCACAATGTGGCTCATGATATTTTATTTTGTTCATTTTTAAATTTTTTTTTTCTTTGAGGAAAATTAGCTCTGAGCTAACATCTGCTGTAAATTCTTCTTTTTGCTGAGGAAGACTGGCCCTGAGCTCACATCCGTGCCCATCTTCCTCTACTTCATATGTGGCACACCTACCACAGCATGGCTTGCCAAGCGGTGCCATGTCCGCACCTGGGATCCGAACCAGCGAACCTGGGGCCGCCAAAGTGGAACATGCTCACTTAACCTCTGCACCACTAGCCCGGCCCCTTTTTCAAACATTTTTAATGTGGAGTTTGCAATTTCAGTCTTCCAGGAATATAAACTGTACTGATTTACTACTAAGGTAGGAAACAAATGGGGCTGAACTTCTGACATACCTAACCCCCAAATTTGAATAGAAGTTGCTTCATAGTACCGCCTAATGTATTGCCTCTGATAGTAAATTGGTAGAATATAAGATATTGCTAATTTTAACATAATTAACTTTGTGCTTTGTCAGTGTTTTGTATTTTTTAATATTCGCCCCAGGGTATTTCTAGTTAAAACCAAGTGCCTCATTTGCAGTCAAAAAGGATGGACCCCTGGCATTAGCTGGCAGTCCTATTGGTTGAGCTTAAATAGGTCAGTGGTCTTCCTGCAAAACAGTGTTAGATGCTCCCCTGAGCATGTTTTGAATTTCTATTTTTCATTTTTTAAATATACAACACTGAAATTACAAACATAGGCATGTTGATTACAAAAACACCTCTGAACTCAAATTAATGTTACTGCATATAGGTTACTTTCAAATCAGGTGCGCAAAACATTTATCTGACCGTAGATGGCTCTTTTTGTGCTTAAAATCAGGTTGTGCATATGAATTAAAAGTATCCACGAGAAGTGATCATGAGTGCACTTCTCGTTTACCGTCAAGGTCTCTCTTTCCTTGCTCCATTAATTGTCACTGAGTGCAATTTTATCATAGTTAAAATGAAGTCAGGCCTATTTTCCAGTAGTAGTAATTTTGGAGGGTTAGAGAAATTAATATTCCTCAAAAACTAATTAATAATCTCTAAAGAATCATTTGCATAAAGGATGTTACAGTCTTGCAGCCATTATGTGTTGTACGTAACTAATTAAAAGGTCCATTTTCATTATTGCACGTAGCCATGAAGTGACAGGCGTGACCACTCCAAATGGCCAAGAGGAAGGCTAAGTGATTGAGAAATCATGTGGCATTATTTCATCCAAAGGATCACATCGTTTTTTCGGTAAGATCTGTCAAAAGAAGGAAGGCAGGGAGCAAGCGAGCAGAAACCCACCAAAATAATGCCGACGGTTGTTGAACCTGTGCTTTGTTCTACCATCAACTTCAGAACTTTCCATGTTGATCCTGCTTGAGCCCGGTTTGTTTCTGTACTTTAACTCAACTATGCATCAAGACGAAGTGTTGAAATCACCATAAACCTGCACAGAAACAGGTTCATTATATAATATGCATTTTTATATTAGCTGAAATAACTTTGCAACTTTTCATTTGTTTGTATATCAGTTTATTATAAGAAACTATTGCGTGGAAATAGAACTATTGTGTTGCTCTACTGAAAATGACTGCATAACAGCCTTAATGTGCTAAATGTGTTGACTTATTGGTGCAGTCCACCAAACAAGCTTCAGATAAGACAGCAGAATTCTTAGCAGACAGAAAATCCATTCATTATTTCTATTATAATTACAGTGAAAACGTTACTGATAAATCAAACCAAAATCGTTATGCTTTGAAAAGGAAAGGATATTTAGCTTTCTAATGTCATGGAAGGTGCTGTGTATAAAATCCGTTAGCTTTCTCACTCTGAAACTTGCTGGGATAGCCCAAAAATATCAAATGCAACTTTCCACATCATTTCCTCCGCCAAACTTCATTTCCACCATCAGTGGTGAAATTACAGGCCTTCAAACAGAACATATGGAACAAAAATCATTTTATCTGAATGAGGATGTAACATCAACCCCCCACCCCAACCTCAAGCAAAAGAAAACAAAATAAGAAGTTTTTATAGCTTTGAAGACAAGCCACAGGAGGTAAATTTCCCCCCATAGCAACACCCTACTGGAATGTGTGTGCTTAGAAAGCATTTCAATTACTAGCTAGCTGAACATGAGTCACAATTCTCAAATAAACTTTTTTTCCAGTTCTCTGAATATGTAGAAAATTACTTGAAGAAAGAACTATAGAAAATAAGAGTGCTAAAGTCAGCAGTTGAAAAGGGAGAGAGTGATGTTGAATAGCTTGGTCAAATGAAATTTATTGAAACTGCGCTAATACATTATATTGGCAGACTCCATAATTGAAGCTAATATGATGGACTGGTGTCATTGTTAGCTGTGAGCATAAACCTGCCTGCAAGGACCCGTAAGGGATCAAGAGACTTTTATACTGTACATCTGAAGAATCTTTTGGCTTGGGGAAATGGTTGTTTTTGGTTTATTCTCTTCCCTTGAAATGCCCAAGGCTTTTGCTAAATGCGAATGACCTCATTTCTGATTGCTGTGTGCCTGGTCGGTCTGTCTGCTGTTGTTATTTCCCCAAAGTCAACAGTTCCTCCACATTGTCTCAAATTGTGTTTCTGTTTTCTTAAAGCTTTTCTTCAGACCGCTGTGCTTCTGGCCATGGTAGGGCTTTCTAAGAGCAAAACACTTTCACGATCTCACACAATGTAATAGGAAAAACACAAAAATTACTCCATTTGCTACACCACACAGAGGGAACATTTGCTTAAAAATGTCCCTAAAGAATGTTGCTGAATATTTGCATCAAGAAAAATCTCTTTAATTACGAAATAGTGAAACAAAAATTTCAACATTAAAATAAAACCCTGGGTTAGAAGGGTTTTGAATAATCCTCCAAAGAGACCTAACGTTCTTACTAAAATAGGCAAAAATGCTGCCGTGTCGACACTGTAAAAGAGAATAGAGACAATCCCTAGTTTACAGCATTGGATTCTGGGAAATATATATAAACCAGTTTAGAAGAAGCAACAGGATACGGAGTGTTAGCTAAGAGTTGTAGAGGGTTGAGTTGTAATTCAGAGAGTTAACATATTTCTTCATAAAAATCAACTGTGCATTTCGTATATGTAGAGGTCCTTTTGAAGTAATCAGAAATCATTTGGATTCTCATTCTTAAAAAGATTTCAGAATATCTCTACTCATCAGATTTTGTTACTATGACTTCAGGTTCATTGAGGGATAAACACAACATTAATGAATATGTGCAAATAGTATATTATAGTATTTTGAGCACAATAAGTATATCCATGGTTTGATGCTTTTGTTCTGTGATAACTGCTTTTAAAATATTATGTATGCAGCATCATTAAGATGAGTTCAGAGGGGCTATTAAAATCTACGTAGCATTATGTCTCACATAGTTATAATATAAAATTCAGATTTTCCTGCCTCCCACTCACCCCCCACTCAGTTACTGAAAGCACTTCAAAATACCTATCTGTTTAATTGTTAAAATTTGTATGCCTTGGATGCAGAGGGAATATTAAACTGATTAAGAGTGATCTTTTGGAGAATGTCAGACAAATGATGTTAATTGAGAAGGTTCATAGAAGAATACGGTAGCAGAAATAGAATCAGGAAATTCTGACTTTTCATTTTGGAAACAAGTATACTTCACAATAGGAATTATATTATAGAATAGGCCCATTGCGTGCAATAGAAGAATTACTTTTGTAACATAAAATGTTGTATTATGCATACAACATATTTCATAATATATTATATTATGCACGGTAACTTCAGAGGGTCCCTACTCTCCCTCTGTGCATTAAATGGGACTTTGACGTGAGAAGAGAGTTTGGAGGACTTCATGATGCCTATTTTTTTATTTCTCATTGTCCTTCCAATTGCCCTGAATTCATGATGTAGTTTTAGAGGACTTAAAGGTAAATGGTTCTAAATTTTAAAAAATTACCTTGAGTGTTACTTAAAATAATTATTATTTACTTAAAATTATTTTTCCATGCATATCAAGTACTAGGAGTTAAATGTAAGAATAGCGTTGCTGATGGTTAGCCTCTACTTGCCTATTAGGTTACGTATGCTAAATAGCTTTTTAAAATGCTTCCTCAATAAAAATTCTCAGAGGAACTTCACTCTCCTATGCAGCAGACTCCATTTGGCAAATGTTTGTCATGTTTGATCTTTGATTTGTTTGCCCTCATCTGCAATATGTGCTTATCAAAGAGTTAACAACTAGAGGAGGAAACAGTGTACTGGGCCGTGGGTGAAAAGTCAGATTTGCCTTCCAGGTGTATAGATTTGTATTTGTGGTAAAGAGACCGTGGAGGACCAAGTTGGAGCAATATGCCTTGTAGACATTGGGTAAGGAAGCCAATTTCAGGAAGAGAACAATGTACCTATGCTCTGTCGGGAAACCTTTCAATCCGGTGGTTATTTGTGCTGTTAGCCAGTGGTTACATTTTGTATTTTTCACAGGAAGAATACAATATGTTAGATATTGGCTATCCCCTGAAGACAAGAAGATTTAATAATTACTTATCAAATTGGTCAAATGTGGTCTTTCAACAAGTACCGTTCTCTACCACCGTGTTAATCAAATTGCTCAGGATTTTGAAATTTTCACTTATATTAAAGCAATGTGGATGAAGCTTTTAAACTTACTGAAGATATACAAATAGTCATGTCTTTCCTTACAGAAATAAGATGACTAAAATTCAACAATTAACTATGAATCAGAAAATGCTATTTGACTTTTATAATTAAAAAGATCCATAAATACGAAGTGTAATTTTACTTTAAACATTAATTATAAACTAATTCATGAGGACTCCTATAAACGTTGCATGAGCAGTATGTATTGCATTGTGGCCAAGAGCCTGATCGATATGTCCCAGTGGTGTGAGCTCAAGTCAGTTATTCAGCCTCTCTGTGCCTTGGTTAGCTCATGGATTAACTGCGGGTAATAATGACGTCCATTTTTTAGGGTTGTTGTGAAGATTAAATGGAAATCTCTTAAAACTGTGCCTAACATTTTGTAAGCAGCATTTAATTGCAAGCTAATATCCTAGAGAAGTTATATATTTAATTGAATGTGTAACACTATTTCTAAATATTAGAGAAATTGTGATTTTCAATATGAATTGGTTCATATCCTTGCCGTCAAGTTACTGAATTAGTTGAACAAAAATATGACTCTTTCTTTGGATAATTTCTTTTTCTTCTCCTCTGCCTATGGTTTACTTTACTTAAATTACTTAGAGCTCCTTTTATTAACAAGATTGCTACTAACATTGGTAGAAAATAGTGGTAAAATAGTGTTATCCAGAAAATATTAAAGCTAGATATTTGTTTTTAATTAAACTTATTGAATGTGTAAATTATCTGGAATATATACATGTGGGTGTATGTATGATTGCTATTCTCTAATATATATGTCTTATGATTACAATGTAATATTGATATTTAAATATTGATACCTCAAGGCTTGTCATGAATGAAGTAAAAGACTATCTTAAGCTTTGAGAAATCTTTGCTATTCTTCCATTATCATTATAATTGGCATTTTCAACTAAAAATTATGAATATTTTTTCTTGAGTGGGCTGATACATGAAATTATAATTGCAGACCAAATCAATGAAATAGGTGCAGGTTTTCTCTTTGTGCTGTGATATAAAATTGGTAATACCTCTCTAATCCATACTCCTGGGCTTGTCCTCTGCCAGCTTTTCATGGTGTGCTCTGCTAATTATACACTTTTTTTACTTATATCTTATACCTTTTCATCTATACTCCCTCTCAGCCTACACTACCGTCAACATATTTGACCCTTCCATATAAAAATATTTTCTCTATTCAGTTGCCCCCTTTTAGTTTACCATCCTATCTTTCATTCCTTCATCAAATAATGAACAATGTTCTTGGTTTGTGCTAGACTCTGCCAACATAAGGACGACAAAGACAAAAACTCTGAAGACATTCACAGTCCAATGGAAAAGATGGCCAGGAAATATGGGTGTTAAATCTACTGCCAGCGCCGGAGATGTCAGCTCTTCTCCTTTCCCACACTGCCCTTGTACATCTCCTTGGAGAAGGAACATGGACCAAGGCCAGTAGGTGGCATCTTTGTTCAATTTGCGTTCTCTACTTCTGCTACTGCTGGGTCATGAGTGAACACAAATCAGATTGGCTTTTCTAGGTTTATGAGGCTATATTTGGGATACAGAGATATGGATGCAAATTGGGGTTATACATAATGTAGATGGTAAGTAAAGAAAGCAGTCTACAAAAAAAAAAATAAATGGATAGAAAATAAATACAATCCTTAGTACCATGTGATGGGACAGAGAGAGAGAGCTGCTTAAAGATGTCTTCATCCTTTTGAAGCTCTATCATTCTTTATATATAATATAGTCGTGTACACGTGTATGTATGTATGGATACATATCTGTTTCTACGTACCAGCATACACACACGTAACATCATAGATAGTAGGCTGAGCACCCATTTCTTGTAGTGATTATATATTAGCTCCCTGGAAAGATGACTTGTTGGTCAAGCAAACAGTAGAGGACAGTAGCAGATATTCCTTATTTCTTAGGGAAGAAATAGTACATGCCAAGATATGATGGCATTAAAGAGCATATTGTGTTTAGGGAATAAAGGAGTTCCTAAGTACAAGAGGCCAGGGTATGTCTGGAGCGGTGGCCAGAAGTGATGCTGGAATAGAGGGCAGATGCCAGACCATGAATGACCATGAGGAGTTTGAACTCTGTTCTGTTGGTGATTGGGAGTCACTGAAGGATTTTTAATGAGGGGAGTGACATGATCAGATTTTTGTCTTAGAAGATTGATCTTTCAGATATTCTCGGGTGAATTGTTGGCTGGCCATATTTGATATGTTACACAACATGTTCAAACTAAAATGCTCATGAAAGTTTCCTTCTGTCCCCCTACAGGCAAAAATGATGAAAATAAACCATGGCAAGGAAACCTAAAAATAGTAGTCAACCTATGTCAGAATTAACTGAAAAACTGATGGGTTGGAATGATAGCACAATCCCTGCCTGAACATTCTCTGAGGGAAATAAGATTATAGGCAACAGAGAGCTTCCATTTATCTGTCCTCTAGCTTGGGTTAAAGGGATGTGAAACTAGTAAACATGCGGTCCCTCTCTTATTGCCAGGAACTCTTCTTCGCTTGGAGAGGAGCACATTAATATGTCATCTTTCACATGTATTCTGAGTGTATTTTTTTTCTGATAGGGTATTGTGATCAAACAGTTTGGAGCCCACTGCTTTGACTCTGCATTTATTCTTGTTTCAGAATCTTAGAATTGGACAGAGTCAATAGGTCAATATAGTCACTCTAGAATAATCCTGAGCCAATTAATTGGAAATAAAACTGAAGGTAGTAGTACAACCATTACGTCTGGTTTAGAATTGAGAGAAAAATGGCCCCAGCTGTTACACGAATGGAATTAGAGTTAGAAATGAAGTTCAGAATAATGAACATTATTTTGTTGGCAAAGTTAGACCTAAAAAGAAATATCCTTATTCAAAAATAAATAAAGATATCTCAAATGAATGTGAAATCTCTTAAAGTGTGTGACATGAAGGGAGGGGAATGTTACTGTGGAAGCCAAGAGTAAAGTGTGAAAATCATATAAGAAATCAGATATAATAAAAATAAATAATCCATTTTTATTCATAAAATGATCCAAAATTCAAGGGCAGGGGACTATAGTGAGACACCTATTCTATTGCGAATTCATCTTTCTTCTTGCAATTTTATCTCTCGTATCATTCTTCTGCATAAAATCCTACAATCATTCCCCACCACTCACAAGGTAAATCCAATCCACTCGCCATAGGGGGCTCCAGAAATAGACACTTATGTGGATCTCCAGCCTCCTTTGTTATTACTTCTGACGTGGCACTTGAGTCTCACTAGTACTGAATTGGTAGTGTTTACCCAAATGCTACTGGCACTTGTCCAAAATGCCTTGTATCTGGAGTGCCTTCCCCTTTCCACTTCATATGGTGAAACCCTGTTCATCCTTTACAGCTTGTCTCCAAGGAGTGTTTCCTGACTCCACAAGATCCTAGTCTTGATAGACACATAATGTCCTCTACACATTTCTGTTACTTCATGGTCAGTGTTTCTCAGTTGTCTGTTGTGCAGTTGCCCCATTCTTTGGAATGTGAACTCTTTGAGGTCAGGAACTATGCTGTGTTCATCTTTGTAAGTTCTGTGCTTAGCACACTTAGCACACACATGCTTGGCACAGAGCAGTGGAAGAAAAGGCAGTGACCTGTGAGGCAGGCAGAGATGAAGAGAGAGAAATTGAGATGAGAAGAAACAGCAAGGGACCCTGAAAATATAACAAAGGAATTGAGAACTATAGGAATCAGCACAGAGCTGATTGACAGAAAATTGAGTGAGTCAGATAATACACTTTGTGTTACTCCAGAACACAGAGAAAGAGACAAAAGATAAAGTAATGATAGGAAAGACAATACACAGGTATATTTTCTCTAAGCTTATAAAAGCATAAATCCTGAAGCATAAACCAAAATTAATGGAACAAAAGCAATTAAAAAACAGAATAAATGAAGACAGCTTTAAGGAAGTAAAAATAAAACCTCGTGTAAAAAAGATTGTCATTTTCTAGGCAAAATTGAAGAAGAAACCCTTGCCTAGAGAAATATTAGTGGTATCTTCAATCTCAAGAAAAAGAAAAAAACATTACTGGCTTTCAAGCAGAACAATGACAATAACAAAACCTTGGTTACTTAAAAAAAGAAATCTTACAGCAATAGTTGTCTACAACATGAAATTCTGGAAGACAATGGGACAATAACCAACCATCAAATTTTGAGAGAAAACAGTTTTGAAACAGAATGTCTATACGCAAGCAAGTTGATGTTTCCATGTAAATGCAACAAAAAAGATTTTCTCAGAAACGCAATGGCTTTTGGGGTGCTGGGGAAGTGGCAGTGGACAGAATGTCTCAAAGACTTACTACTGCTGAACAACGGACCTAGACATGAATGCAAATGAAGAATTTAAGAATGTGTACTCACGGGATGTAAATACTACTTGTAGTCACTGAAATATTAACACAAAATAACAAATCTAAATCTGCTGCCATTGGAATGGATAGCACAAAAGGGGAACACTTCGATTTCTTAAAAATAAATAATATTTACTTAGGTTGACATTTCAAGATTGAATTAACAAGAAAATAGAAATCGGTCAGAGGTAGAAAAATCAAAGATTTTTTTTCCTCCAGCATGAAGGGAAAGGAAGTTAAAATATGTGTCTGTTTGTTTAACTTTCATTTTAGGAGAAGTAGACTCACGGAGGTTTTCAAAACTTAGAAACAAATAGCACTGGGATTTTTAAAATGTTTGACTTCCAAATCATTGACGAGAGTCCAAGTATAGCTTTGTGCATATAATCATAGATGGAAAATAAATGGAACAACAAGGAAGCCTAAGAAGCCAAAAGTATAAAACAAAAAAACAGAAATATAATCAAAAACATCGATAATTGCTACAAATGTTCATAGAATAGTCCTCTACTGAAACAAAAATGCTCTAAGATTGTGTTAAAAAATAAAAAACAAAAGTAAATTCAATTACACGCTGCCCACAGTGGAAAAAACTAAAGTAGAATTACAAGGAAAGTTTTGAGAGAATTGGCAAAAATTTATTAGACTAACAAGAGGAAAGACAAACAGGAGTTTCATTAGTGATAGAAAAGGACTTAAGATAATAAAAAGAGAGTAATTTTTATATCAATAAAAGGTACATTCCATAATAAGGGTGTAATATTGAGTCTCAGCAAAATGTGAACTCTGGGGATAAAGACTATCTTCACAGCCAGACACAGGGACATAGTGTTCATTCGAAAAAAGCTCATTAAATAAAATGGGCCAAAGAGGGTGATTTTTTATTGGTAAGACTTAAGAATCACTCACTTTTACCTATGTGTGGTATGTACTATGGAAGGCTCTTTATATGCATTAACTCCTTCCGGTATAATTTATGAGGAAGACAATCCAGTCATAAAACTATGTGACAAATAATAAAGCAGCAAAATATCTATGACAAAAGCCATAAAAAATCCAAGGTAAATTGACAACCGCACAATTACTGGAGGAGTCATTAGTAAACCACTCGCATTAAAATATTATCAAATATATAAAACATAAGGAAATTGAGAGTTTGAACATCAGGATTAATAAAGCTATATATATACACCATATTTTGTGCTTATAAATAGAGTACACATTTTAAATAAGGTTGAATAAATGAGAGAGTGAATGAATCTGTTGTGCGTAGAGTAGTATTCATTGAGATAGGAAATGCAAGGTTATGATCAATTTTAGAAGTCTGGTTTGAGACATTTTGATATTGACAATTTGTCTTCTGACATGTACAATGACAGTCTCAGCTTTCAGTTTAAAAATTTTAAATCATCTAAATAATCCAACACTGAGTAACTGAGCTTAATGAATTGCAACTCCAGCTTATCTGGAGAGAGCACTTTACTGGTACAGCACCAGTCAGCCATCAAATTATGCTAATGGACACAGGATGAACGTCATTGAAGGCACACAGCCTTACGGCCAGGCGGATGAGGGATGATTCTCAAAGGAAGGGGCACGTCAGAAACTGGATACGTGTTTCTAAAGGCGTTTGTTACAGACTCCACGAAAACTGCCTCATGGTATTCAGTGGTCTCTTTTTTCGCTTCCTTCATCCTACTTGATTTTTTTACAGCAAACAACAATTGTCCTTGCTTTCCTTCTTGAAACATTTCATGTTAATTGTTCTACAATTTCTCTGATAATTTACCGTTAGTCTCACTCACTGTTTTCTCCTCTTCTGCCCATGTTCTAAACGTTGATGCTTCCTGGGAACAAATCTCGGACCATTATCCCTTTCATTCTACTTCGTTTTTTTCCTTTCAGCTTCATAGACTCAGGAATAGTCTTCAGTAAACTTGCTTTTCACATATAACAGTGAAAGCAAATTGTTGTAAATAATAAGGGAGAATGGGAAGAAATAATATGCTTTGATTGAGATTGCATTGATTCTAAAGCTTAATTTTGAAGTAATTGGTATCTTTACACTTTTCATTCTTGGATCCTCAAACATGATATATTTCTTCATTGATCTAAACCTTCTTTAATTTCCCTCAATGATACTTTGTAGTTTGCACTGTACATGTCTTGCCCAAAGTTGTTAAATTTATTCTGAATATTTTGTTTCCGGATGCTATTGCAAGATAAATTAATTTTTAAATTTAATTTTCTAGTTTTATTTTACAGCTTTTATATAGAAATATAATTGTTTTTTATTGACTGTATATTCTGTGTCTTGCTAAATTCACTTACTATTTCTGGTAATTTTCTTGTGCATTCCTTTACATTTTCTCTACACAGGATCATGAAATCATTCCCAACCTGTTTGAATTTTATTTAGTTTTTTTCCCTTATTGCACAATAACAACATTGAGTAGAAGAGATGAGCCTGGATATTTTTGTTTTATTGCCAATCTCAGTGGGAAATTATTATCTTTCCCCATTTAATGTGATGTGAGTTTCAGGATTTTGTAGCTACTATTTATAAAGTTAAGAAATTTCCCTTCCATCCTGAATTTTCTAGGAGTGTTTAGCATGAACGGTTGTAGGGCATTTCTTCCCTTAAATTTTTTACCGATGAAGTCATATGGGCCTAGAGGTTTTTAAATTTTATTTTATTTTCTCCTGAGAAGTTATTTGAAATTAAGCATCAAATTTTTAAAATAGATACAAGCCTTTTCAGATTTTCTGTTTTTTTCTTGATCAATTTCTGTGTCTTTTAAGAAATCTAATTCAACTAAGTTGTCAAATTTAGTGGCTTAAAATTGTTCATAATACTCTCTTATCAGTTTTTTCATGTCTATAGTATCTTTAGTGATGTTACCCATTTCATTTGTGACGTTGATAATTTGCATCCTCTCTTTGTTTTTCTTGATCAGTCCAGTTAGAGTTTTATCAATTTTATCGATTTTTAAAGAATTTACTGTTGGTATCATTTATTTTTATTATTATATTTTTGTTGTTTCTGATTTTTGCTTTCATCTTTTGTGGAAGTTTATTTTTATTCCCGGCTTGCTGGGAGTTTGTAAATTATGAATAAATGTAACTTCTTTGTTACGTGAACAGTGTTCCATCTACACTCGAGGGGAGGGGATTGTATGAAGCATGTATGACAGAGAGCAGGAATCTGGGAGACCACCCTAGAACTCTGGATATAGACTGACCTTCATGTAGGTCTTGGTAGACCCTATTACTAAGGTAGTATTCTTCTGTGGTCTTTACTGAACACCCTGTGTGTTCAATGAGGATTTTCTCTTCTATGGTTAGAGCTCAAATGTTCCCTTACTCTGCGTGAGCTCTGAGAATTGTTCAGTATATAGCTTCCTAGCATTCCACATCTGGGCTTGTGGAGTTTAACTCTTTGCTTGAGCATCTTAGTTTTCAGCAAAAAACTTAAGGGGAACATCAAGCAAATTTCTGGAGCTCTTTCTGTATAGCTTTCTTTTCTTCACTGCTCTGTTCTGGCTCTCTTGGCCTGCTCCAACCCTGATCCCTTTCTCTTTCAACTAAGAGAGATAGACTGGCCTCTGGGCAGAAAGCTGGGGTTATTGTGGAACTCATCACGCTTATTTTCTTTCCTTTAGATTACATTTTTCTGCTGCTTGTTGTCCAATGTCTGAAAACAGTATTTTCAGTGTTAGGAAATTCAGTATTTCAGTATAAGAAATCTGAAATGGCCTGAAGCAGAAGTCTCCATGTTTGATTTTTGAATGAAGGTATCTGTACCAAATAATGTAGGATGGGAGATGGAAGTAATCAATTAATCTCCAGGCATGATTTGGGCTTTTTTTTCTGTATATCGAAATTCACCTGTTTCCATGTGTTGAATGTTGGTTAGAATTAGAATTTGGATTATAGAATTGGATTGGAGCATACAATTTAAGGGTCGGGACAGGTGAATAGTACCTTATTCTGATAGTAATTCTGCTATAGGGTATCTAAAATATAACTTTTCTCTCTTCATCTCAACAGTTAAATGAATTCATTCTTGTGTCTATTTCTAAATGTCCATCTCGAAATAGGAAAATTGTTGGAGGAGGTCTTTGAGAGGATGTGACCACCGGTTGACCCAAGAGCTGGACCCAGGCGATTGGAGGCTCCTCACCCCCTCCTCTGTCCTTGCAATGTAGCTTCTGTCCTCTGTTCCCACAACTGGGGCCATTTTCAAGGACACAGACTTGAGAGAACAGTGCGCTGTTGAGACCATCTGAACAGTATACGTGACTGACCCCAGTTAAGGCCTCTATATAAACTCTTAAGATTCTGGTGGGTGTGTGCGGAAATCTATTCATCCTTTGGCCTCCAAGACAAGCCTCATAGGCAAATTGCTTTGCTTATTAAACCTGCCACCTATCCATCTGGGGTGGTTCGCCTCTTTCTTGGATGTCTCCTTTCCCTTTGTGTACAGGGGCTGGTTTGTGAACCAACAAAGCTTAGCTTAGAGTTTGTGTCATTCAGCTATGTGAACAAAAAAGCTTGGAGAGAGACAAAGGGCTTGTCTCCTAACCGAGGAAGTCCCTGTCATTGGAGATTTGAGAGGACTTTTACCACAGCTGAGATTGTACAAAGGGGCTCATCCTTGGGGAAATACCTGGAAGGTAAGGCCAAAACCAAACTGACAACAACTTTTTGGAGTATCTTGTCCCAGAATTCATTCCTTCTCTTTTTATTTCCCACTCTCCCCTTCTCATGCCCAGAGTGTTAACTTGGCATCAAATTCCAATGCTATTCCTAAACTGAAGCTATAGCGGCTCTGGTTAGACAATATTATTATCAGACATTGGGAAAAAGTTGATTTCCTCACTTATTCTCTGTCCTTATTGTATTTTCTGCATGGGGATGTGAGAAGGATATATGTAATGTTAAGGTCTGCATATTCTTGACTTAAAATGCCAGTCATAATTCAGTCATTCTCTAGATCAGGGGCCCAGGCTCAGAATAATTAAATAAGAATTTCTGGGAATCAGTCACAGTCATCACTAGTTTCTAGAAGCTCCCTAGATTATTTTGTATTCAATTGGTTTTGAGCGCCACTCCTTAGATTATAGCCTTTAGAAATCTCCTGTTCTTTGTTTGCAGGTCAACTGTAATTGAAGAGTAGTTTTGTGAACAGTTCTTTTTTGACACTTATACTTTGTAAATAGTTCTATAAATTATGCTAGTGTTGTTTTCTAAAAAAATAAAAGCATTTGCATATCACTTATGGTTTAGTATGATACATCCGAACCTGTTCAGAGTTTAGCATTAATTTCTAATGCTTCTTTCTTACAGAATTTAACTTGTGAGTTTATTAAAATCTCCTAAACTTGCTCACCCTCAGGGTATGTAAGAATGAGCTTCTGCATTCCTGGGTGCAAATTGCAGATCAGCATTTTTAATGCTGCCTGAGATTCTTTGTGTGTATGTTTTTTAAAATTACCAACATAGATCAAGTTTATGTTAATTGTATGAAAAAGCAACAGAAATAATCAGTAACATTTACGCAACTTTAAGTCGTTAACCTAGTTCTGAGGCAGCAGAATTATTCAATAGTCAGCACCTTAAAGTAGGTAAAACATGTAATAAAGCATTTCCTTTGACTACTTTTTTCTTTTTCCATTTTGCAGGCATGGTTGGTAATGTGTATGTTGATGTTGTGGTTGCAGTGATGTGGTTAAATCAAATTTATTGCAATCTAATCTAAATATGTTTCTTTAATATGTTAAGCAGTCTACTCTGAATATTTTCTCTTTTCTTCAAAGGTTTCATGCAGCTCTTAACAGGAGTAAAAATGGCACTAAAGTGACAGCATAGAACAGGCACACGAAGTCCCTTGTGTAAAATTACACACAAAAGAAACATAGAAAAAATGCCTGTACTTTAAAAACTTTATAAGAAATCAACATTTATTGAGTGCATAGTTCTACACTTTATTGACTGAAGAATAAGCCCATCTTTTTCCTTGAAAAGAAGGCCCCGGAGTAATGCAGAGAAGGACACAAATCTTAGAAAGGAATTGCTGTATACTTCCTCAGGGGCTGTGTGGTGTTTTCTGTCTAAATCACACACCAATTCTCTACGTTATCAAATTGTCTGTCCAAATAAATGTAAAGTTTCATCAATGAAAGGTGAGGAACATCAAGTTTTTTTTCTTTATTGGATCTATGATTTTAGAAGGACCATAAGTCTAATGAACATAGGTCAATACTACCGGCAGCATCAGTGAAGATCTGAGATTAGTTAAAAGCCCACGGAGTCTTAAAATTATTACTGACCTTTCTGGGGTTAGAGTGGCCCCCTCACACTCTCGCTCTACCTTCCTCCCTGTCACTCACTTCTTGATTGTATTGTCACCACGCTAGACCTTTCGTGATACGCCCACCATTGACAGATTCTTATTAGTGTGTTTTGTCTATTTTCATTTCATCACCATTCCACAGGTTTCTCTCTTAGACACACATGTACACGTCTTTTAGGATATTACAGACCATGGCAAGATCTTTCTTTTTTTATTGGGCTATGTGATGATTAATTTTATGTCAACTTGACTGGGTGAAGGGATGCTCAGACAGCTAGTAAAATATAATTTCTGGGTGAGCCTGTGAGGGTGTTTCTGGAAGAGATTATCCTTTAAATCTGTAGGCTGAATAAAGAAGATCTGCCTCACCAGTGCGGGTGGGCATCATCCAACCCATTGAGGGCTTGAAAAAAAAAAGGCAGAGGAAGGGCCAGTTTGCTCTCTTGCTTGAGTGGAGACATCCATCTTCTCCTCCCTTGGACATCAGTGCTCCTGGTTCTCGGGACTTTGGAGTTGGGCTGAATTACAGCACCGGCTTGCCTGGGTGTCCAGCTTGCAGACAGCAGATCGTGGGACTTCTTGACTTCCATAATCGTGTGAGCTGATTCCTATAATAAATCTCTCTCTCTCTCTCTCTCTCTACACACACATATATACACACATACATATATATAATCTTTATATATATATAATTTTATGTTATGTTTTTTATGGGTCGGAGGAAGATTTTGTTTTTAATTATATTTCTCCAACAGTAGTTGAATAAAACTTTTGAAATTGTAACCAAATACTATTTTTGCAGATGAAACGGAGATGCAGGAAAGATCTCATAGCTGGCCTGTCAAGGCTCACAAAGGCGGTCAGCGACAGAGCCATCATTAGAGCCACAGTTTCTGCTCTCAACGTAGTGCGCTTTCCACAGTCCTCATTGTTCTTGTCCATGTTCAAAAGCTTAATTGTGTTTGAATGTTCTCCACGTGATTAGCTAATAAATTCAGAGGAATGGTTTTTTCCCTGCTTCAATGGAAGCGAGTCAGCATGGCTTGACTTCTAAGGTTATTGACATTTCCTAGCGATAGCTGCTCATTGTAACGTGTGAAGACTTATTTAGCAGACTTAATGAAAATCCAATCATTTCTACACTTTGAGGATGCTGAGTTAAATAAGAGAAAGAGAGAGAGGCAAAGAAAGAAAGGAGGGCGGAAGCCCTGCAAACACGAGGCAGTTTATTGATATCCTTTTAGCTATTCCAATAGGATGTGATATGAACGTATTTACAAGATTAAAGCATATACGTGTATTAACTTTAATGAGAGAAATTCAAGTAAGTGATGCATAACTACAGAATTGAGGAGCAATAAAAAATAGATAGTAATAAATGTTATACTGCAGTAGTTTTGACTGCTCAGGGGAAATAGATGTGGAATAAAAACGAGATGGGCAAAACAATCTAACTTGCACCAATATACACTGGAAATTACCAAAAAAAGTGAATAGTCAATTTTAAAAATAGCTTAGATGTGAATGAAAGAATGTGAAGCTCTGCTGAATGAATCCTCCAAAAGACTGTAATCTGTAAATATCTTTTTAAAAATTGTGCTTAGCGCATTTATTCTCAGAGAAACGAATTCTTACAAAATATCTAAGAAATGAGGGCGTTAACCAGCAATCAGGGGATGTAAACTTAGATTAGAATA
Organism: Equus quagga; assembly: GCF_021613505.1. Classification (NCBI taxonomy): domain Eukaryota; kingdom Metazoa; phylum Chordata; class Mammalia; order Perissodactyla; family Equidae; genus Equus; species Equus quagga. The sequence goes on along the minus strand of NC_060288.1, from coordinate 29,784,464 downwards.
GGTTGTTGACGCTCTTTCAATCCCTTTTGCTTATAATAAGTTTAAAACATAGCCAAGATCTGAGGAGGAGGAGGGGATTTGAATTAAACATTACCCTCATTTCAGTTCGTGAACTTGCCCCAAGATGAAAATATTTGGATTTTTTTTAGGGAGGGCGGGATATAGGAACCGGAGTGATAATAACTTCACTTGAATGATTTAACCAAAATGTATTCTATATAATTTACTCTTGCAATACTTGGTTTTCAAAAGTAATACCACATTTCAGAAAAGTGATGCCCATTTCGTATCTATGTGATCATTGTTAGATAAAAAGGAAACAATGATCAGAAGAAATCCTCTACTTTTAATTTGCATTTGAATTTAAGCAAATGCAAGTTAATTAGTATATGTTCCACCTCATTCATTGCTACTTACAAAACGGTTTTGTCCTGTATGGATTTATGTGCTGTAATTTAAGTAAGTATACTTTAAACTCATAAATTTCTCTTACAATTCATTTCTTCATAAATTTACTGAACATATCCCCCCAAATTGGTAACATATAGAGGTGTGAAGTTTAAAAAAGTGTAAATAATAATTTTGTTTAAACTTGTCTCTTTGAACATTTGTTACTTGACAGAGTTGGGGGAAAATATAAACTATGAATATATTTAAAAGATGTGAATGTACTAATAGCCTTTAAAATTATTATTTATGTATGATAAAACTCATCCATGTTGATAATAGGTACTATAATGTATCAGTTTTCTTGTAAATTTGGTAGTGGTAAAATACTTGCTTCGAAATTTAAATGACATTTAAAGTGGTTCTGCATCTCAGAGTCACCTTTTAATAATTGCAAACTAGCAGAAAATAAAAAATAATGATTGAAGCAAGAACACAATAGATATTCAGAGAAGCCACTTTCTGCCGTGGTGTACATGATTATTGCAGAAAAAGAGTCCAATCTTAGAAAATAGAGAACAAATTAAGCAAAAATAGAAATCACTTCGTACTCATTAATCAAGGATAACCATCTTAGCATATTAGCATTTTGTATATTTCTGTTGAATATTTTTTCTATGCCCAAATTGTGATCAAACTCTAAGTACAGTTTATGTCGTGCTTTTCTCACCAGATATTATACTGTGAAAATTTTCTCATTCCATTAAAATTCTTCAAAACCTATTTTTATTACATAAAATGATCTTTTATATAGATTTGCCCTAATTAAATGAACTATTTTCTAATTGTTGAAAAGTTGTCTTCTTTGCATATTATAACAAGATTGTTATTATAGTAACATGATTGTAATGGAGATATTTTAATAGATTTTTATGTCAAAACATCTGATGATATACTTAGGAAAGATGTCAGAATTAGAATAAGTCAAATGGCATATGCATTTTTAAGCCTCTTGATGCAAACTGTTGAATGCTTCCCAGATGTTCAAAGCAATTTATATTCGCTATCCCCACTCATGAGCACTGGATAGTGTTTTAAAAAATATTTTCTATATATTAAAGCATGTTTTCTTTCAACGTGATGGTAACTACAGAAATTGCATATTTTTATATCTTCATTAAATAATTATATTTTCTTCTTTTCTTTTCTGTCCAATTGCCTTTTCATTCTCACATTTTCCTATTTTTCACATTCATTTTGACTATATGTATGTGTGTGTGTGTATACAAATAAAACATTAAGCTTGGCCTATTTTCCCATTTAAAAATTTTATTTTGTGTTCTTTTTGGCATTAGGAAGCTCACAGTGCATTCACACCTTTAACATTTTCTTTTGTAATTGCTTTTGTTGTTTTAGTAATTAGCAAGTTGCTTCTGATTCGGCAATGAGTTAAATATCTCTTTAAATTTTACTTTTTAATAGTTTTTTAAATATTCACTCTTTGGTCTTTTTGAAACTAATTTTGGTTTATGGGGTCAACACTATTTATTGAATAATACCTTCCTTCTCCATTGGTTTGCTACAGTTCCCTCAGCATGCGGTCAATGTTTATGCACAGTAGAGTCTATTTTATGGTGGCTTACTGTAGTCTATTAAGTTGCCTGGTAAATCTGGTATTGTATCGGATTATTATTGTACTGAATTATTATACTCGGTTGTTTTGTGCAGCCCTGTTTTAATTGTTTTATATCTTGCAATCTATTTTAATATTCAGAAAGATGCGTCCGTCCCATCTTTTCCCAAATTTTCTCAGCTAGTAATTGCCTCTTAATTTTTCCAGGTGAAGTTTACGATTAAAAAAAAAAGACTATCCAAAGGAAATGACTTGTATATAAACTATTTTTAAAGGAATTATTGTATTTGGCCTCCTCATCCAGACATGTGGAAAATTTCTCCATTTAGCTAAGACTTCCTTTTTATCTTCCAGTAAAGTTTTGGCATTTTCTTCATATATGTTTCTATTTTGAGGAGTATACCTAGTTATTTTAAGTTTTTCTCTTTCTACTGGATTTTGTCTATACATAGGTATGCAACGTACTAATTTATTTCAATATAAGAAACAAAATGTTATTTAGAAATGATTAGCGACATTTTTTAAACGGTGTTCTTCATCTTGGTGAGCTCAGGGGAATCCGGTATGGTCACGTATTACTGAGGTGCTGCAGCGGCGGATCATAGTAACTGCTAACTTAATTAGGGCTTACTCTTTGCCAGACTCAACTTCAGCGTTTTACATGTACTGTTTCATGTGTGGGCCAAACAGCAGCGCTGTAAGGTAGTGACTCTCATAGAGAGTTGAAGTAATAGCCTAAGTTCAACCAGATGGTACAGGGTAGACTGACTCAAAATCAGGCAGTCGGACTCCAGAGTCTGTACCATTACCAATGAACTTAAAAAACAAAAATGACACCTTTATGAGATATACCTCATACACCATACGATGTACCTATTTTATATGTACAATTTAATGTTTTTTTAGTACATTCACAGAGGTGTGCAGCCACTAAGCAATTTCAGAACATTTGGAAAGATACGCTCTGTACTTATTAGTAGTCAGTCTGCATTTCTCCTCAACCACTCTCAGCCCTTAGCAACTGCTAAGCTACTTCCTGGCTCTATGGATTTGCCTATTCTGGACATTTCATGAATGGGATCATAAAATATGTGACCTTTTGTGACTGGCTTCTTTCACTTGGCTTGATATTTAAAAGGTTCATCCATGTTGTAGCATGTATTAATACTTCACTCTGTTTTATAGACAAATAATACTCCATTGGATGATTATATCAGATTTGTTTATCCATTAACTAGTTGATGGACATTGGGTTTTTTTTTCCCATTTCTGGCTGTGATGAATAATGCTGCTAAGAACATTCTTGACTGTTTTTTTTTTTTCTTTTTTCAAGATTGGCACCTGAGCTAACAACTGTTGCCAATCTTTTCTTTTTCCTGCTTTTTTCTCCCCAAATCCCCCCAGTATATAGTTGTATATTTTAGGTGTGAGTCCTTCTAGTTGTGGCATGTGGGACTCCACCTCACCGTGGCGTGATGAGCGGTACCATGTCCGCGCCCAGGATCCGAACTGGCGAAACCCTGGGCCGCTGAAGTGGAGCGCGTGAACTTAACCACTCGGCCACGGGGCTGGCCCCCTTGACTAAGGTTTTGTGAAGACATATGTTTTCAACTCCCTTTGGTATATACATTAGAGTGAAATCACTGGACCATAAGGTAATCGATGTTTAACCTTATGAGGAACGGCTGCACTATTTTCTAAAGCACTGCACTATTTTACTTTCCCACTAGCAATGTAATGAAGGTTATAATTTCTTCACATCCTTACTAACAATTGTTATTATGGGCCTTTTTGATTATAGCCATTCTACTGAGTGTGAATTGGTTTATCTTTGTGGGTTTGATTGGTATTTCCCTAAAGACTAAAGATGTCGATGTTTTTTGCTTTCTAGCCGTCTGTATATCTTCTTTGGAGAAAGTTCTATTCAAATCTTTTGCCAATTTAAAAAATTTGGTTATCTTTTTGTTTAGTTGTAAATTCTTATTTATTCTGAACATAAATCCTTTGTATTTTCTCCTGTTGTGTAGGCTGTTTTATTCACTTTCTTTAAGGTTTTCCATGAAACAAAAAAGTTTTTAATCTTGATGAAGATTTTCAATTTATCTAATTTTTCATTTGTTGCTTATGCTTTTGATGTCATATTTAAAAAGCCTTTGTCTAGGGGCTGGCCTGGTGGCACAGCAGTTAAGTTCCCACATTTTGCTTTGGTGGCCCGGGTTCACCGGTTCAGATCCCAGGTGCGGACATGGCACCTCTTGGCAAGCCATGCTGTGGCAGGCGTCCCACATATAAAGTAGAGGAAGATGGGCATGGATGTTAGCTCAGGGCCAGTCTTCCTCAGCAAAAACAGGAGGATTGGCAGCAGATGTCAGGGCTGATCTTTGTCAAAAAAAAACCTTTGTCTAACCCAAGGTCACAATGATTTACTCCTATATTTTCTTTTAACTGTTACATTTAAATCTATGATCTATTTTAAATTAATTTTTGTGTGTGGTGTAAGGAAGGGATCCAACTTCATTCTTATGCATATTCAGTTGTCAAAGTACCATTTTCAAACCAAATTTGATCTTGTCAGTAACTAGCCCCGATCCTCTCTCATACCTATGCACGTGCACTGAAATCCTTTAGTAGCTTCCTATTTCTCTTAGCCTAAAGATCAAAATCTTAAACATGATTTACAAGGCCCATGATCAGGCCTGTCAAATTACACAACCAGGGATTATTTTGGTCTCCACCCTCATCCTGTTTTTTAGGTTCCAGTCACAACGGCATTAATTCAGTGCCTGGTAAGTACTGTGTTTTCTGTCATCAGGGTTGAATGTGTTACTCCATATTCATAAAATCTGCCTTCCTCCTCTCTGTTAAATCCCTCTTACTCATCCCTCAGATTTCAGCTCAGTTGTTACTACCTTGTGAAAGTCTGCCTGGCATTTCTCCCTAGGTCAGATCTCCCCATAGCCTCCTGGTTTTATTATAACAAGTGAGATTTACTTTTGTGTTTCTTTAATTTTTGTTTCTCCTACTACTACATAAGCTCCTGTGGTTAGGGGCCATGTTAGTTTTGGCTCACCATGATATCCCCAGCAGCTAGAACTCTAGGACTCATAGTTATAGCCAATAAATATGGTTAAAAAAATGAATGAGAAAACCTCTTGCTTGCAGTAATTGGAAATTTTTTGTTAGGATTAGAATGGCGTCTGTTCGGGCCCAGTCTTGATCCTCTTCTGCTTTTTCCTTCATTTCATTAAACAGCAGTTTATTGAGTGTTTATGAAGTGTCTGACACTGTTCTAAATGCTTGAGATATAGTAGTAAACAAAACAAAAATCTCTCCCCTTGTGAAACTTATAGTGAGGGATAGAGACAATAGGTGATAAATACTGAATGTGATAAAATAAGTAAATTATATAGCATAATAGAAAAATACAAGTGCTTTGGAAAATGGAAAATTAGAACAAGTTAAGAAAGATTAGCTGTAGATGAGGAGAGTCGCAGTTTTAATAGGTTGGTCTGGAGGTCCTAAGGAAAAGGTGACATTTAATCAAATGCTTTGAAGGAGGAAGTTAGCTGTACAGATTTGTGAGAGAAGAGAAGATTTTTCTAGGCAGAAAACCCAGTTAATACAAAAGGCTGTCTGGTGGAAGCACATTTGGTGTATTTGAGGAAGAATGAGGAGGTCATTGTGGCTGGAGCAGAGTGAGAGAATAGAGTCATCAAGAGCAAGAAGAGTAAGAGTTGGATTCTGAGATGCAAAGGGTGGGAGTTGGGAGAATAGATTATACGGTTTCTTTGAGGCCTTGGCAGGAATTTGACATGGCTGTCATGGAGAAGCATTTCAGGGTTTTCGTTAAAGGAATGACATGACATGGCTTATATTTTAAATGATCATTTCTGGCTGCTAAGCTGAAAATAGATTGTAAGGGATGAGTGTAAGTAGGTGGACCAGTTAGGAAGTCTACAGGTTATCAAGGTACTAGGAGGAGAGCTGTTGAGAAGTGGTTGGATTTGAAAACATTTTAAAGGAAGAACCAAAGGATTTCCTGATGGATTGGATGTTGTCCTGAGTCTGTAAACATAATTTTTAAGCTTGTCCAAATCACATGCTAATCCACGAAAGACTGATTCCAAAATATGGAAAACATTTCCATCTAGTTCTACTTCTTATTAACTTTATATCTAGATTTATGAAAAAACCTACTTAAAACAAACAAGAAAAAAAAGCCCACTTCCTCCCCATAAAAACCCAGTTATCTTCTTTAACTGAAAGGAAACCTGCTGGTCTTTTAATAACATATTATGCTGATCCTGTATTGTCAATAGGGGAAGTATTTCCTTGTGTGGCAGCAAGATTCTTGTCTCCTTTTATTGGAGAATATACCACTGTCACTATCATCCTGATTTTAGGAAAATTGCTTCTTCCTGTTTACCTCTGGCCTAAGAGGTAGGGGCTAGGAAAGAATACTGCTCTTAATTCTTTGTGGTTAAATATAGGCCAGGCTAAAATATTTTAATAAGACTTTATTGAAGGTTTGAAGAAGACAAGAAAATGTAAATAAAATGCAATTAGAAAAAACAGCTTCAGCCACGTGGTTTACTCAGCTATTCCTTAAGATTTTTGACAGGGAATATTCCTGCCACAATCTTTGCCTTCATATATAGTAGTATGATCTTTCATCCCATGACAAAAAATGGCTTCATTCCTTGACGTCTAAGCCCTAAAAAATAAAATCTAAGAAAGAAAAATGGCTTTCCATTTTGTTATGTAAAGCCCTCCTTCCAAGTTACCGTTCAGTCTCACAAAATCCAATTTTGCCAATGTAAGTAATTCCATGGCTTTCCAGTGATAACCACAGGGAAAAATGTCCTTACCTTGGCCAGCCTGATGCTCAGTCGGAACACAAGACATTAAGTCTAATATCTGTACAAAAGAGAGACACAGAGACAAACAAAAGAGCAGGTGGTTTCTGCTTGTTTTGTTGTGTTTTTTTACTACTCATGATACTTCTGAGGAAATAAAAGTTGACTTTTTTCTAACATATCATTACCATTAGCTTGTCTTCACCTAATTGGGAATGTGAAAGTGATTTGACATACCTATAGAATCTGGTTGGTTTCTGAGAAGCTTTTATGCAGTTCATTGGTCTGCATCTGAAGGACGGATGTAACCCTACTTCATTCTTGTGAGAAGATGTGGATTCTGTTCTTATTTTAGAAGAAAAATAAGGTGGTTCTTTCATGCAAAGCATTCTGAAGATTAGCTGTTTAACAACTTAAGTCAGCTTTTGAGTCATAAATTAATAACAATATTACGCTAATAAGTAACTCTAATATTTGCTTAACAAAATAAATTTACCTACTTTGGAAGCAGATCAGATGGTTTAATATATCAGTAAAAGGAGTATTCTGGAAAAGTATCAAAGTTCTATTACTCTAAACTTTTATTTTAGGGCGGGAATTATTATTTTGTTGGCCAACTATATGTTATAAATTCTCAGTCCTAGATGTTTTCTTGTAAATAAAATAATAATCATGCTGCCTAACATGGATTCCTTTACAGTTTGTAAAATATTTTCATTACATTATTTCTTTTAATGGACATACAAGTGGAGACATTGCTGCCAGAATTAAAAGCATTATTTTTGTTTTAGGTTTTTTTAGACTAATGATAGGAAGACAAGAAAAGTAGGTTTTTCTCTAGTTATTTGTCCAAGTGGTAATTCAAAACAAGCTTTGTACAGTTCTAATACAGAGTTTTTCAATGGTAGAAAGATTCCTCATTGGAGAAAAAAATGAGTCTTTTAAAGACAAACTCTTCCTTGGCAGACAGAGGGCATCCAGTTGAAATGGTGTTGGGAACAGATCTGTAAGAGAAGTCGAATGTGCCCTGAGGCAGACAGAAGCTAATTTTGTTTTATTGGATTTTACTGTAGCTATTAATATATTTTGCTCGAGATTTATGTGATCAATTTATCCTAATGCCTGAACTAATTCCCCCAGTATATTTTATCAGAATATGTGACTTTTTCTAAATTTAGGTTTATTTCTCATATTTTTCATACATGGGAAATACTATCCTATGTTTGCAGACGTGTTAGGTAGTGAAAGAATTTTTGGAGCATCTAAAGAAAATAAAACCAAAATGTCACCCTTGTTTTTCCTTAATGTTTCTCCAACAAATAAACCAAGATTATTTAGTTACGCTATTTCGTGTCTCTGGCGTTCTTGGATTCTTCCGTGAAATGACTAATGGATTACATCTTTGGTTGTATGGCCTTCATTGCCTTATTGCTCTTTTGATAATATTTGCCTGTGACAAGTAGTTATTTTTCATTAACACATTCAATCATGGGTAATAATATTTTAATAATGGTGAATGTGAAATTAATTAATAACCCACAGGTATGGCAGTTGGAAAGAATTACTCTCCATCTCAAACTCAAAGAAAACAACTTCATCAGCAGTTATAAATTTGCATATGATTGATCAATCTGTATGGGATTCTGAATAATAAATCATTCGTGAGTAGAAGTATGCATTGGCAAAGTGTACTCAAGTTGTCTGTTTATGGATAACATTTCAAAAGATGTTAGTTACTTTGACAGTCATAATCAGTAAGAATTCCTTAATTAGGGAACTCTTCTAGTGTGTCACTAGGTATCAATATTGAAATATTTCATGTTATTTAACGTGCCTTGCAATTTGTTTGAATGTATAAGTGGTTTTACAAACATTTAAGATACCTATATGACTGTAATTTATCTTGGAATGAATTGTTGCTTTATGTGTTTCAAAGACGAGTATTGTGTAAAATAGTTTTATGTTTATTGGCATATAACTATGTTTATATTTACAAACCTATCTTCCTTCCTTCTTTGTTTCCTCCCTCTCTGTCTCCCTCCCTCCGTCCCTCTCTTTCTCTTTCTTTCTTCCCTTCTCTTCCCTTTCCTCTAGTACCAAGCTTGTTGGCTTGTTTTCTGCAAAGTCAGCATAAGAAAGATAAAAACGGTAAAAACTTTGACTTTTTAAAAGCCATTTTTATGTATTACTCCCCTATGTGGCCTTCTAGAAAATCAAAAAGGTTATTCAAAGAGTTGAATAAAATTTCTACATATATTCCAAATGTCCATTTAAGAATGTCCTCATGTTTTTAAACCTGTACAAAACATTACAGCATGCTTGATTCTTTTATTCTGTATTATAGATAAGTTGTTTGCACTGGCTAATCTATTTATTTAATGTATGCAAGGAATTATCATTGTTATTATTTGTCCATTATCAGGAGAAGAGCAAGAGAGAAGTTCAGAGAAGTAACGGATTGGTCATCATAGGCCCTGGAGCCTCAGGGAGAGGCTTTGATTTTTACTCTGAGTGAAGCTGACAGCCATTAGAAGAGTGTGAGCAGAGGAGTGTCATGAGTGGAATTATATTTTGGAGGCATCATTCACTGCGGAGTTGAGAACTGACTGTTGAGGGGAAGGTCAAAGCAGAGAGAATAATTTGGAGGCTCTCCAACTCGTCCAAGTAAGAGATGGTGGTGGCCTGATCCAGCATGGTTGCCGTGCGAATGCTAAGAGGTGGTCAGATTTGGGGTGTATATTGATGGTAGAAGCAACAAAATTTACTAGCAGTTTAGACATACAGCTTTAGAGAAAAGAAGAACCCAGAATGTTTTCAATGCTTTCATCCTAAACTACTAAAAGGATGGTGTTGCTGTAAAATGACATCAGGAAAACTGAGTAAAACAGATTTGGGGAAAGATCAGATTTTCAGTTAGGAAAACTTTAAATGTTGGCTATCCATTAGCCATCCATGTAGTGATTTTCAATAGGTAATCAGAAGTGTGAATTTTAAGTTCAAGGGAGAGTTGTGTCTGGGAGATTTAAATTTAGGAATTTATATTCCTAATTATATTCCAATGTAGGAAACATCATTTAATAAAAGGTTCATAAATCATGCTCTGGATGAAATCGCATAAAGAGAAAAGAGAAAGGTCTGGACACTGAACATTTGGGCGCTCCACTGTTTGAGACATGGTGAGAAGAGGCAGGATCAGCAATGGGCTAAGGGATGCTATGAAGAAGGGGATCCAGGAGAGTCAGGAGGTAGAGGAGGTGGAAGACTTCACTATTGATTGTAGCAGTGTGGAGGTTGCTGACGACCTTTATTTCCCTAGAGAGGACAATAGAAATAACTACACATTGACAGAGGAACCCTCAAATTACATTTTGTGAAATTCCCACCTTGAGAGCTCTTATATCATGTCCTTGGCAATGTTTAAACTTGTTTTCAAATATTGACTCTTTTACTCCTCAAAAGAACTATGCAGTGGAGTCCATCATTCTTTCCACGTTAGAGATATGACAGCTGAAGTGAGAGAGGTTGAATACTTTGGCCATGTTATTACATGACCAGTAAGTGTCAGAGCTAAGACTTGACCTTGAGTAGTCTGATTTTAGATTCCACAGTCTTAAGCATTGGACTAGACTAGCCAGAGGGAAAGGAGAACGAAGATCAAATTTGTGTCTAATTCTAAGTCATAGGATAAAAAAGGAAAAATGACCACCTTGGAACTGTCACTGAGTGCTGAGTTCAGAATGTTTTAATATCTAGTTTTTTTCTGTTTTCTCTTTTAGTAAACAGTTGAGCCACTAACAGTTAGGCCCTGGCTTTTAATCCGTGTTGCTGAAGAGTAGATAAGTCAGTGAGAAACGACCTTCCTCTCTTGGGGGTAGTAAGGGGAAGTGGAAGTAACAGGAAGTGAGGACTTGGGCGGGATGATCAGAATGTACATTTTGCTGGTTTGCATAAGTTTTGAGCCTCAACTCGGACCTTTTGTACTAGAAACTAAAGACAGTCACCGACAGCAAAAGCAAAATCCATTAACCACGAATACCATTTCTGCTACTGGTCATATCCAACATGAGGGAAGATGCCTGAACTGGGAACATATTCATTTGTAACAAGATTGTTTAAAGGCCTTAATCTCATTATTTACGACTCCCCCTTTATCTCCTCTTATTAATAGCCTTGTTTTATTATTGTTTTTGTTATTATTATTTTTCTTGTTATCTTTTATTTTAAAATCAGTACTTGATTTATTTTACCCATATAAGTCCATCTGGTTAGATTAAACTGAATTCACTACCTTCAATTCCTCTGGCTAACTCAAGATAAGCTGGAACTCAAATAATTGAATATTCGAGTTGTGAAATGCTGAGTTTTATCATTTGACTTGATCTCAAAAGCTCATTGAGACTTCCTCTTCTTTAAGAGGTTTATCATTCTTAAAAAATGAAAACATGCCATATGCTTTTCAGTCTGGCCCTAAATTAACTATATTGTCTACTTTGTTTCCTTAAAGGGAATGTATTTTAAACTCACTTCTTCAGCCAGTCTTCATCTTTGTTTAAGGAAATTTTCCCAACCTCTAGTCTGATCATTCCCACGTGTCTTTACAAGGCCCTCATCAGGAGTCGACTCCTTCTTTAAAATTAGTCACATTGTGTTCTAGTTTCTGCTTTGCTATTTAAAAATTTATGATTGACCAGATTTTGTTGTATTTCACTCATATAACTTGTTTCCTTATTATACTCTTCAGTTTTGAAGGGGCACATTAGGGTGTGTGTGTGTGTTGCATTCATAATCATATTATTTTGTCTATTCTTTGATTGTAAGCTAATGGTGACTGCAACATTTAACCTGCTCAGACCTACTATGACACATGAAGAAGTTGGACTTCATCTGGTGCATAATAGGAATTACTGAGAAATTCAAATAGGGGAGTGATGTTAGAGATTCGTGGAATGGAAATCTAGAAGCAGTGTAGCATGTGGATTGGAAGAGGGAAAGACTGGACCAGGGAGGCCAATTAATACATGACTGAAATACTACTGTCAAGAGATGATTAGCTTTGAATTGTGAAAATAGTACTTGTAATGGAAAAAAGATGACAAAATTTGGGACATGTCCAAAACATTAAATGCTTTCCTCTATTGTTCTAGGACACTAGGAAACATGACCAATGAAAATCTTCCTTCTAGAATCATCTTCCCTCATCTCTGTTATTCTATTGCTGGTTTCATATCTCTCTCTCTCTTTTTTTAGTACACTTTAGTTTTTAGAGCAGTTTTAGGTTCATAGCAAAATTGAGGGGAAGGGTACAAAGATTTCCCATATACTCTCTGCCCCCACACATACACAGCCTCCCCTGTTATCAACATCCCCCACCAGATGGTACATTTGTTATGATTGATGAAGCTGTATTGGCACATTGTTACCAACCAAAGTCCATAGTTTATATTAGGATTCCCTCTTGGTGTTGTATATTCTGTGAGTTTGGACAAATATATAATGAATGACATGTATCCACCATTATAGTATTATACAGAGTAGTTTCACTGCCCTGTAATCCTCCGTATGCCTCCCACTCATGTGTCTCATAGATGGGGGGCTTGGGGACCTGTTTCTTTTCTTGCCTCCTTACCCTGTTATATATCCTGCAATGGCTTAATTTCTGGTGGCTGGCTTCACATTGATCCAAGGTGCTGCGACTAGGCCATTTTCTGGGAACAGAAACACAAAAAGAACTTGGTTCTTCTCTTTGGGCTCAGCATTGAATCAACCTTGATGCCGTCTGTCTACAGGTCATATTTTTTCAACCCTGTTTATTAGGGCCGAACTTCAGTTTCAGGATCCACTTAAGAATTGTAGGAATAGCATTTATGTCTTCTTGCTCCCATGCCTGAGTTTCTCTCTTGGTTTCTCCAGGACTCTGTATTCCACTTCCCAAAATCTGAGAATTGGAACTCTGCTCCTGAACTAAAATCCTTGTGACATTTCCTGTCACATTTCCTTATTCTTGCATTTCACAGAAACTGCTCTGTGATATTTACACAGTCAGATTTCCTGATCACTACCTGCTGGTGACTTGCGTTTATTCATTCACTCACCAAATATGTCATTATCAAGAACCTGTTGTGTATAAACTACTTCACTATCATCAAGGGGAGTGCATATATGAATATAACACATTCCCTGCCCTGAATGGACTTCTGACCCAGAAGAATTGACTGAAAGTGGTCTTGACTGCCTTCCCATTGTGATCTATAAGGGATTACCATATATTCTTGACTTGAAGTCCTTCTTTAAGAAAATTACACAAGTAATATATAAATATATATTTTTTTAAAACAAAAAATGAAAATAGGCAAGTAGTGTAAAACGTCGTTCTATACACACAGATACACACACACAAACACCCATTCTTTCCAGAGAACCTATCATTAAGAATTTGGTGTGTACTCTTCACTACTTTTTCTTTGACTTTAAAAAATATATATTTATGTATATTCAGGCATATACAGTTTTAGATGCAAATGGGTTTATGTTATTATGCAGCATTTCTACTTCAAACATTCTTTTGGATTTAAGCTCATCTTTGTTTTAGACTCCTTCTGTTACACAAATTTTTGAATAATTCCAAAGATTATCAAATAAGGCACTGCCACTGAATTATGAAAAGTTAATATCAGTTCTAAATTATGTGTTAACACTATTCTAATATAAAATACACATTAAATGAAACTATAAAATTCTACCTGTTAAATTATGAATGTGTGGTGCTGGCTAATTAGACAATGTCTACTGATTTTAAACTCAAATGAACTATCCGTGTAAGATGGGTTAAAATAGGAAAGTATCTTTATTTTGGTGTGAAAGTCTTGGGGGATGATAAATATTCTCTATGTCTTTGGGAAAAAATTCAACCTGATAATGATAACTTTTTTATTGCTTGGAATCCGGAATTCAAAGTTCCATATTAAAGAGCTGTGGGTATTTAAATAGACAAAAAATATGTGGAACACTGGAACATGCAATGCTATGACTCTTACCCTAACCAGGTGCGGGCTGAGACCTCTGCATTATGGCTGAAATACTTGCTCCACGTATAGCCCATTGAACTTTGAAAATTACGTCAAATCCCAAATGTTTTCCCTTCACTGGAGCACATTAATTATAGGAAATACTCTTATCATATTCTGTTGTGCATTTCTTAGATCTGATATATAAACATTGACTTTGCTGAATGTCATTGATTTACTGTTGAATTATGTTATGCCACTTTACTAGAAGGGATGAAAAAGAAAATAGCAAAGTGAACTGATAAGTGGATGGTGGATGTTTAAGTGTAATAGAAATGCTGTTTTCACAAGTAGATCGATTGATTGATTGATTAATTCATTTTGTTGCAATTGTAAATGGGATTATATTTTTAATACTTCTTTCTGCTACTTTGTTGTTGTATAAAAATGTGACTGATTTTTGCATGTTGATTTTGTACCCTCCCACTTTACTGTATTCATTTATTATTTCTAAAAGTGTTTTGCTGGATTCTTTAGGGTTTTCTATATATAAAATCATGTCATCAGAAAATAGTGACAAGTTTTACTTCTTCCTTTGCAATTGGAGTTTCTAATTTTAAATCACACATTATATTACTTTCTCAGATTAGAATTTTGTATAAAATTTTGATGCCTATTAATTTATTAATTTTTGATATAAAAATATACATTCGTGTAAATAATTTTCTAACTTGTCAAATTGCCAATTTGTAGGGTTGTGATTATTAATTAGATAAATACTTATAAGAGAATAATCATAATATATTGTCATCTAATAATCATATTATTTTACAACTTCTGTAACAACTATTGCACACCTTGAGAATCTGTTGCTATGGCCTTTATTAGTTCTATGATTCAGTTGGATGAGGAATGTGCCAATCCTTGGTGAAAAAATATGCTCTTTTAGGGAGCATCTGATGGAGGGGAGCAGAATGATTATTTGTACTAGAGTTGTAAACAAAGATTAGGAGAAATAAGTTTCACAATGACAAAACAGTCTCCAGAAAGAAGAATGTATATAAGAATCAAGATAAAGCTATCAGATCTAGTTTTGAATTTGGAAATCACAAATCAAGAACAGAGGTGGATAGACTCAAGAAAATATGTCAAGGTCACCAAGCATAGGAAACAGACCCTCAAAACAGAGAAAAGATCCTTCTTTATGGCTGTATATCATGTAACATCATTTTACATTTGAATCTGTTTTGAATGTCTATTAGTGCCGCCATCTTGTTCCTGCACCGTGAACTGAAAAAACTGTTGAACTAGCCAACATTTATTAGAAGAGTTTTAAAAGTATGTTCTTAAATTTAAACTTCATCACCTTTCATGTACCACTTATTATCTCTTTTATTATCTACCTCACCTAAATTCTCTGGAAGTTACTTGAGAAATTAAAAGGAAGATATTGAGCATATCAATAATATTTTAGAGTAAGCATTAAAATGCAGTGGAGTGCAGTAATAGATTTTTTATGGGAGATATTATTTAGCTTTCCCTATTGCTTCTAGTTACTTTTTCAAGTACAAGGAAAATGTTTAGAAAAGTACAATAGATGTATATTGTCCCTCACAGCCCCAACCCCCATGTCTAAAATAAGCATATCCCAAGTCCAGGGTGAGAGAAGCAAAATGAAGAGGAGGCTAACATAAAAAATGTTAATCATTTACTTCTACATTGAATTTTATAAACTACTATGAGAACTTTGATTTTATAGAGTGCAGAGCTTGGTAGAGTAGTCCCCAGAGTCAGAAAGACGAGTTGGACACTTGGTCCTGTCACTCTTTCCCTGTATGATCTTACACAAGTGGTTCCAAGCTTTAGTTTACTCACCTGTAAGCTGAAGAAAATCCTAGCATTTACTTTGTAGAGTTACTGTGAGCATAAAATAAGTTAATGTATGTAACATTTATAGAAATATATGGAGAAGGTATATCAAAAGCACGTCAGATGGATTAGCTATGATTTTAACATTTTAATAATCTAGTAACCTAAATCATTCACCATCTAGAAAACTTAGTTGGTTTCCCACTATCTACCAGGTCAAGTCCAAGATCTTTGGCATGCCTTTTAAGGCCTTTTATACCCTCATACAAACTTCCTTTCCATCCTCACCTTCTTTCTATACCAAAAAGGATGCAGTTGTGTAAACATCACACATTTTCTGATACACCTTCACAATACTATTCACCAATTTTAAGTGGGTTATTTTTGAAAAGCCATGATCCATTTGCATAGAAGTTTGCTTTGGGGACTGGCTTAGTGGCATAGTAGTTAAGTTTGCATGCTCTGTTTCAGCAGCTTGGGATTTGTGGGTTTGGATCCTGGGTGTGGACCTATACACTGCTCATCAAGCCATGCTGTGGTGGCATCCCACATACAAAATAGAGGAAGACTGGCATAGATGTTAGCTCAGGGACAATCTTCCTCAAGCAAAACAAGGAAGATTGGCAACAGATGTTAGCTCAGGGCCAATCTTCCTCACCAAAGAATAAACAAACAAATAAATAAAATGTATTTAAAAAAAAGTTTGCTTTGCCCAGATAGCCTTCTAAATTTTTCCAATCTTACTTCCTACCATGCACTCATTAAGATCCAGCTAATTCTCACCTCCTATTGTAAACTTTCCCTGGTTCCTCCAGTCATAATTAATCAGTTTCTCTTTTGTGTTCTTATAAAAATTTTATATATTTCTATTTAAGTGTTATAATGAGTACTATGTTTATCTGTTCATGTAAGTTTCTCTGCCACAAAGTTGGAAATTCCTCATGAACTCAAGAGCTTTACCCTCCCATTTCCTGTGTTTGTCACAATTCCTTAAACATGATAAGCATTCGGTAATGATTTCTGGGAAAAATGCATGGATATTAAGAAAACAATAGGAGATATTCACATAGCTTAACAATGCTTTAATATGCCTCATTATGGGTTGAATATTTGTGTCCCTTTTCAAATTCATATGTTGAAGCTCTATCCCGTAATGTGATGGTATTCAGAGGCGTGGCCTTTGGGAGGTAATTAAGTTTAGATGAGGTCATGAGAGTGACTCTTATGATGGGATTAGTGCCCTTATGCGGAGAGGAAGGCAGAGATCTCTCTCTCTCTCTCTCTATGTGCATGCACCAAGGAAAGGCCATGTGAGCACGCAGTGAGAAGGCAGCTGTCTACAAGGAGGTCTTCAGCAGGAACTGAATCAGCAGGAACTGATCTCGGTCTTCCCAGCTTCCAGAACTGTGAAAAATAAATGTCTGCTGTTGAAGCCACCCAGTCTGTAGTATTTTTTCATAGCAGCTCAAGTAGACTAAGATAAACATAGTATTTGGTGTCTTCATATTACATGGAGATATATTGTAGCCAGCCCTGGTGGTTAAGATTTGGTGCTCTGGGCCTCGGGTTTGTTTCCTGGTCAGGGAACCACACCAGCCGTCTGTTGGTTGTCACACTGTGGTGGCTGTATGTTGCTGTGGTGCTGAAAGCTATGTCACTGATATTTCAAATATCAGCAGTGTCACCCATGGTGAACAGGTTTTGGCAGAGCTTTCAGACTAAGATTGGGAAGAAGGACCTGGTCACTCACTTCCAAAAAAATTGGCCATGAAAACCATATGACTAGCATCTGAGCATTGTCTGATACAGTGCTGGAAGGTGAGAGGATGGCTCAAAAAGACCGGGCAGGGTTCTGCTCTGCTGTGCACAGTGGCACTAGGAGTTGGAATTGACTTGACGGCACTAACAACAACAAAGAGATGTATTACATTTTCTAGGGAGGTTACTCTTGTATGGGACTGAATCTTTGGATGGAACGTATCACTGTTTTAACATTAGAAGACGTTCATAGAAGTAAATGTAGACAAAATAAAAGAAAAATTTTAGTAATCAAGTAGTCGGGGTAGGCTGGAGGGAGATGTAAGAAACCTAGTCTATAATATAGTGTATAGTTAATAAGTATTTGTAAATGACTGACTCACAATGAATGGATGCATCCATTAATAAATGAAAATCCAGTAGGCTATCCTCCACTGAACTTTAATTGTTGATAGGAGATGTCATGCTGTTTGAAAAGTGCTTTTCCGCTGAGTTCCCCTTACCCGTTGTCAATTGAAGAATGCAAGGTTAGCTCCATCAGATGTGCCTTCACAACTTTGCACGTTTCAATGGTTATTCCAGACGTGAAATTCTATTAATCTAATGTTCTGGTAAATTGTCTATTAATTCTGAATGCAGAGCAAGTTTTAAAGTTATCAATAGGAAGATTAAACCTAAAGATTAACAAAGGCTATCCATTTCAAATAAATGTCGATTGTTATTCTTTAAATGACCAAGAGAAGAATATCCAAATATTTCAGGGCTTTCGTATCTACGTGCACGCATTTGACCACAGATTTTTGACCCAAGTACTTCATAACACCATTGCGTTTTGAGCAATTAAGTATTCACATATTCATGTATTATTCAGGTCATTAATTTTAATTAAAATAATACAACACCTTCCAATGATTAATAATTGTATGTTTCACAAAAGTAAATTTTACTCTATTAAAAGTCTTCAGAATAACTGTAATAGATGTTTAATCTACTCCTGGATACAGTTAGTTGCATAAAGTTATCTTTATTGATAAATAAAAATGTACATTGTCAGGACTGAAGTTTGCCTGTATTTCATGTCATTATGAAGTGAATAGCACAATAGGATTTTTAATTTTTTTTGCCTCACAAAAGTGATTTATTGAAATTTCTGCAGTAATTTAAGCTAAGTCTATATTGGACCCATAATTCTGCCTCCATGATTTGGAAAAAATTAATAACACAGTTTCCTCAAAATACTCTGATGCCACTCCCAACATAACCTGTATCTTTATTTTTTACATACCACTTCATAAATCAATCCTTGTATTTATCTTTTTCCTACTCTCCTTTCTTTCGTAAGAACCATCCTAGTCTATAACACTTCCCTCAGTTTCTGCTCTAAAATAGGATATCTATGTCTTGCTAGGAAAACTACGGTGATAATTTGTATTTACTGCAGGAATGACAACTGAGGAATGAAATGCTTCCAATGTTGAATCCATATAATCCCAGATGAGGATCATTTTCATGCTTAATAAGTAGCTCTATTCACTATCTCTTGTTTTGTTTGTTTCATATTTTTCCTGGTGAGGCGGTCTTGTAATAATTTTTGGCTCTAAAGTATGCAGTTGTTTGATTTTAATAGGACATCAGCTTGCAGTAAAATGGAACAGATGTGACTTAAAGTGCTAATATATCTTACAGATCCCCATAAACTTCCATTGCTATTTCATAGGGATGAATAGGAATAAAATCCAGTGCAATTGTAAGCAGAATAATCTATTTCTAAGTTTTTATCCCCTGACACCACCACCTCCTCCCATCTTACAGCAAGCATTTTCTTTGGTAAGAAAGGCTCCAGAAAAAAGAAATCTCTCATGGACTGATTTCTCTGGATAATTCTTTGGAAATCTCATATTTACCATAACAGGCTCAGCAGATTCCACTGGCTGAGAGTCAAAAAATTAACATTCGATTTCTCTGCATAGTAGATATTAATGCACCTTTTTGTTCAATGAGCTACTTTAGCATATGGAATATAAAGTTCCACTCTGTGATTATGTCTTGAGCTAGCTGAGTTATAGGCACTTCAAGTACTTTGTGGAGAGTAGATTTTAAATAACCCAGTTCGTAGCACTTAAAACGTTCTACTGACATCCTGAGGGTTACTCACCCATAGATTTTCAACACAGGCTCAATACAGCATCAATAAAGGACGATACAATTGCTCAAATATTGTGTGAAAGGAAAATCAGCTAGTTATAAATGTTAAAATTTGTTACAGCAAAAGTGAAATTGGTTAACTATGAAATCATGAGCTGCTGCACACGAACGACAGTTTATTGTGTTATACTGAAAACATCCCAATTATTTTAAAAACTCTGGCTAAATTTGATCTGGCAACTTTTCTAGTTGCTCAAAGGTGGGTTGTGATAAGCTCACCACCACCATCCAGAGTGACAGAAGAAATGAGAAAAAATCCAACAACATAGAGAATATGGCAATCCTACAAATAGAAGTAACTCTACCAGGTATTTTTTAGTATTCAGGGATGTCAAATTTATTCAGGAGGTGTGTTGACTAAGTATTTCTCATAATTGAAAAACTCACATAATTCATCGATTCCATTGTCAACCATCACAAGGTAGCACCTCTCAGGCTGACCCTTCTGTAGACAAGAGTAAAAGCTGGATGAGTACATAAAGCACCTCTCTGAAAGCATCAGAGAACCATCAAGGCAGACAGAACAGGAGGTGCCCACATTCTGGAGACAAGAGAGGAAGACTTGAGAGCTCCATGTGTCTCTCTCTATTTTTCCTTAGGGTTTTGTCAAGTCCGTGGGTGAGGAAGCAGAGCCAAAGGTGAAGGCCTGGAGATCATGAGGTCTCACTGTGCTGAGGACACAGATTAGTATTTGGCCCCTCTGAGAAGAATTGAACTTGAGGGGAAAAAATGACCACAGGGAAGTGAGAGGGAGACTGCATGAAGTTTAGCAGCAAGGCATCTGACCACTTCCTCAACTGGTGAGGTTCGGGAAGAGACATCCAGAAACCAAGAAGCAGGCTGTAGTTTGAGACCTAAAGAATTGAGCAAATATTTCAGCAGTCTTATAGCTCTAGGGAAAATGAATAAGCAGTATAGAGATGAACAAATTGGATGACCCCAAAGAACACTCGGGACTTTTCAATTAAGATCCCAGAGGAGACATGCCCTAAGAGCAAGGTCCATGCCTTCAGGATAAGAGCTCACCAAAGAAGGTCAAAACTTCTCCTTGGCTGGATCAGGGTGATCCCCAAACACTGTGTGTCTGCGTGAAGATTAATCATCTTTTTGTTTTTGTTTTTGTGAGGAAGATTGGCCCTGAGCTAACATCTGTTGCAAATCTTGTTGCTGAGCTAACATCTGTGCCAATCTTCCTCTATTTTGTGTGGGATGCCGCCACAGCATGGCTTGATGAGCAGTGCTAGGTCCAGGCCCGGGATCTGAACCCATGAACCCCAGGCTGCTGAAGTGAAGCACATGAACTTAACCACTGTGCCACCCGACTGGCACTCAAGATTAATCCTGTTTTCAGGAAGATCATCAGCTAGAACCTCTACAGTTTTTATAGTTAAAAATTATCAGACTTGTCTGTAAAATGCATGAAAACCAAGATAAAAAATACAAACTATAAAAATAGATGCACAGGTGATCTAGTTATTGAGGTTACTTTATAAGTAACAGACTTAAAATAATTAGTAGTATTATGTTCCAGAAAAAAAGGGAAAAGTTGGAGATTTACCTGAAGCTTGGATTCTATAAGAAAGTCAATTTAAAATCTTAGAACTAAAGAAATACTATAACCAAACATAAGAATTAAAGAGGTAGAATTGTTAATCTATTAAATATGGCAGAAGAGAAAATTGGAAACCAAAGAAAAGATCAGAATACTTTAAACACACATAGAAATAGAATAGGAACTTCAGAAAAGAGTTTGAAAGATATAGGGGATGTATTCAAAGATCTAAAATATGTGTAATTTGAGTCCCAGATTAAGAGGAAAAAAGAATAGAAGAAATATATGAAATAATATTGCTTGAAAATTTTCCAACACTGGCAAAGACATCAACGTACAGTTCAAGAAGCTTGATGGACCCCTATTAGGAGAAATACAAAGGAAGTCACACCTGCATGGATCATATAAAACTGCTGAACAAAGATAAAGATAAAATCTTCAAATCAGCCAGAGCAAAAATTACATTTTCTTCAACAGAGCAAAAATAAAATAAAAGCAGATCTTTCAGTAGAAATGATAACAAGATGAAAAAGGAATTACGTTTTTATTTTTAGTTTTTCCAGGTTTATTGAGATATAATTGACGTATAACATATGACAACTTTAAGGTGTACATGATGGTTTGATGTACATATATACTGCAAAATTGTTACCATAATAAGGTTAGTTAACATGTGCATCCCCTCACATAGTTACCTTTTGTGTGTGTGTGTATGCGTGTGTATGTGTGAACTTTTCGGATTTACTCTCTTAGCAATTTTCAAGTATATAATATGGTGTTTTTAACTATAATCACCACACTTTACATTAGATGCCCAGGACTTATTCACATTATTACTGGAAGTTTGTACCCTTTGACCATCTTCAACCACTGCACTATCCTCCTCGCCCCAGCAAACACCAATCTACTCTGTTTCTATGAGTTCAGTATTTTTTAGATTCCACATATAAGTGAGATTATGCAATGTTTGGCTCTCTGTCTGTCTAACTTATTTCATAAGTCAGAGAAGACTTATCAGCATCATCTTCCCAAGGTCCATCCATGTTGTTACAAAAGGCAGGATTTCCATTTTTATGGCTGAATAATATTCCATTATATATATGTATAAAGATGGAGAGATAGGTAGATATATCTATGTCTGTTATGGTTACCTTTGCAAGAGATGGGCTAGGGCAAAGAAAGGGTTTGGTTTGGAAGGCTATTCTGTGTCTTGATCAGCATGGCGGTGTCTCATCTGGGAAATAGGAAGAGAATAGTTTCTTGAAAGACAGAGGTGAAAACTCAAAGCCTGGGTGTCTGGACATAGTGCAGTGCATGTTGGCACAGAGGATGGCAATCTGAGTGACAGCAGTGGTGAACGCAGATGGGGAGGCGGGAGGAACTTGAAAGTTGAATATAGCAACTGCACTGAAAGGTCCTAAAAACCAAGTCAAGAAAGTCTAGATTATTATTATTTTTGGGTAAAGAGTTCTTATACATTGAGCTAGCTCAAGATTACTCACTACCTATGCGCATTACGTATAACATGTTTTATATATATCTTATTTTACGTATCTGTTTATGTATGTGGTTTATTTGATTATTTTCCTTAATAAATCTTCATGGTAAGAGTGCTTTTCCTGTATTTCTCATATTTCTAGGAATGCTTACAAGAAAGGCAGATATGTCATTTGGTGAAATTATATAAAAATATTCACCTGAGGAATATTTGAAAAACATTATAAGGTGCTACCCTCGTAAATCAAGTATTTCCCTCCAAAAAGATTCGTGCTTATAGCTTTGGTTACACAGTGTAGACTTTTAAAATATTAGTTTTTGCTTGCAACTTCGTCTCAAAACACTTCACCAAGTTAAAACACGGTCTACCTATGGTAACAGTGATGGCGTGCATATGTGTAGCCGTGCATGTGTTATTAGTGGTTCTTTGCATTAGATAGTGACAAATTCTCCTGATAAGGACTCTGTTTCCTGATCAATCACTTCCACATATACCTGGACACTTTTGATAGAATCTTGGTCCTATTAAATTTGTCTGCCATCTATTTAAGTTGAAGAAGTGGTACTAAAGCGCATATTGAAAATTATATATTCACACAGACACACACACATAGAACATTAGCTGAAGTTCTGATGAAGTAAAGTAAAATTATTGAACTGCATTACTCCATTTTTGCACATGAAAATTCAAGGGAATAATATTTATTGGTTTTATTGTTGGAGGCCTATTACCATATTACAGCAAAATGCAAAACAAAATAAAACGTATATTGGCTGCCACATTTGTCTAGGACATATGGGATAAAGTAATCTTTAAAGAACATGGCTTGCATCATTTCATTAAGAAGAATATAAGGAAGGCATTTGCTTTAAGGTTTGACTACTGCTGTCTGTGCGAAGATAATTGTGGCTCATACAATTGTGCGCTTGGTAGTTAATGAAAACATTCATGCCTTTAAGGGTTGAAACACAATTAATAAGATTTATGATTGATCTCAAATCATTCATAGTCTCAAAACCACATAGATTTGATTTCATACATTTTTTATGGAAACAATAAAATTATTCTTTTGTCTCTTTGTTAGTGATATTTTCACTATACAGAAATTACATTGCTTCCTGCCATGTTGAATGGCCCCCCCAAGATTATTTACACATATATTATGTTATAAATTGGTCCATATAATGCATTTTTATTGCCTGTTATACTGAGCTGTCCAAAGCAAAGTCTTCCTCCTTACCCTGAATAATCACAAATTAGTCTATCATATGTGATAGAAAACCTGTTGGAATTACATCTACTGTTTTTAAGAATCATCAATTTCGATACATTCTCACATGTAAAAGTAAAATATGTTGTATTTGTTGTCTTCAATTAAATTCTGTTTCTTTATCTTATTTTGTGTGGAAAACTAATATTTACCAGCATAAATAGCCTATAGAGTAAAAGTCAATTAAGTGGCAATATTTTTTATATGTTAAAGTATTCTATTTAAAGTATTCTATTTTGTCTAATAGAGAAGTACAAATTAAAATGGATTTGCTACTGATCACCTTAGTAAAGTTATTGCTTTAAAATACATACTAGACAGGGGCTAGCCTGGTAGCATAGAGGGTAAGTTCATGTGCTTTGCTCCTGGGGCCTGGGGTTTGCTGGTTCGGATCCCGGGTGCCAACCCAGCACTGCTTATCAAGCCATGCTGTTGCAGGTGTCGCACATATAAAATAGAGGAAGATGGGCGTGGATGTTAGCTCAGGGTCAATCTTCCTCAGCAAAAAAGAAGAGGAGGATTGGTGGCAGACGTTAGCTCAGGGCTAATCTTCCTCACAAAAAAAATAGACAATATTTTAAAATTTGTTTTTGAGACTGAACGTGTTATTTTTTGACCTAGTCAAAAACTATGCAACATTGAAGAGAAGTCATATGATGATTACTCATGGTAACTTTAAATTCTGGTTTATATAAATATCCACAAAGAAGAATGCCTAACGGAGTCATCATGAAGGGACAAATGGCTTCTCATTAAGAAGTAAATTCAAAGCTCAGGTCTGTATTTTTATCAGAGAAAAGCAAAAATCAATATTTCAGCGCATGTCTGTGTGACTACAATACTGATTCATTGTTGCACATGGACCAAGCTCTTGGTTACTCTTCTTTAATGCCAATCATTTCGTATATACTTTTTTCAAAAACTCCTGCTTCTCCGCCCTTGGCATTTATTTCATACTATCAAGGAGAATGCCCCCCGGACATTCAATCTGTGTAATGTCCTTCTGTTTACTCTGGCCAACTGTGTGGACGGAGCTAGGCTTTGCTGACGGGAGATGGTGAGTCCAGCCCTGGTGAGACCGTGGTCAGGAAAGGCTGGTTCACATCACACTTCGGGCTGCAAGAAAGTCAGTGAGAAATTGTAATAAATTCGGCAAAGCTGGAGTACTTTATGGGTCTGTAATATGACTTGTCACTGGTTCCTAAGCAAAATCGGCATCTACCATCAGACACTCCATCGGGCTGAGGCAATCTCGTGTTTACCGGTACTATTTTCACATGCCATGGCCATTATTCTAGACAATGGTAAACCTGTTATTCCCAGGGTTATGTTTTCAATTGCTTTTCCATTCACGCATTCATTACGTGAATAACAACTATTATATTCTGAGCATATAATATATTCCAGGCACCATGCACTCTCATTTGTCCACTGCAATATGGCCACCGTAGTCCTCTTCTGGTTCCTCAAACATACCATGTGTAAGCCCACTTTGGGGCCTTTGCACTTGACGTTCTTTCAGCATGGGGGACTCATCAATCTAATCTCACTTGGCTGGATCCTTCCTATCATTCAGGTACAATCTTAAGGTCATCTTGTCATAAAGGCCTTGCCTGACATTCTGAAATAGCAGCTAGTTCACTTTCTATTCCATTGCCTTATCTTAATATATCACCATCTTTTCTTTCACTGTTTGTTTACTTTATGTTCTCTGTCTTCTCTCACTAGATTATACATGGCAGGACTTTCCTTGTTTTGTCCATCTCTATGTCTTGAACATTGTGCGCTCAGTAAATACCTGTTGAATGAAAGAAGGAATACATCAATGCTCTAAATACGGACACATACTCAGTGTTCTTTCAATAGCTCTCTGAGATAGGCTTTGTTATTTCCATTGCACAGAGGAGAAAACTAAAGCGAAGAGTGGGCAAATGAGTTGCCTGAGCTACTTCTGTTTCTAAATGATGATAGAATTACCCCAGCCCCTCTAACTTCTCTGGGCACACATTTCTGTTGCTCCTAATGGTCCATAAAATGGAGTGTAGCTGACCTCCATGTCACCTGCCATCACAAGGGCTGACCCTGGTCTTCTTCATGGTGTTGCTTTCACCATATCTCAGCCCCGTGTTTAAGAGGTCACCTGCTGGTATCACTGGCTTACCTTTGCCGATTGATAGATAAGGATCTGGGTCAGACCAGAACACATGCTCTTGGCAAGTTTGGACCATTTCTGTGTTCTTCTGTCTCTCTTCACGTACCACGGAACTGAGAAGTGAACTCAGATCACCTTCCTGCCTCCTTATTCAGGGACAAACTCATGGCCAATGTCCATATAGCTCCAGGTAAGACCCTTTATCCTTCAGGTACTGGTGGGCCCCTCAAAAAGTTTCTGCTCCATTTTCTGAAAGTGAAAGAAACATGTTCATTTTTATGTATGAAAACTGATGCAAGAAATATTTATTAAAATATTTTTCTCTCTGGATTTAAATATGCCTGTCAGTGGATGAAATTTAGAGTAATTTTTACAAGATAAAGAAAGTGGCCTGGCCTAGAGATTTTTTCCAACGTTCTCACTCTCTATGTACAATTGTAAAATTGTTATGAAATGGACATAGATGAGTTCCAACACTGCAGTTTCAAGTTTTTATTTAAATGGCTAGAAAATCCTGTGCCAATTTATTTAAAATATTTTCCCCTTTACTGCTCTTTTGTTTTTTGTTTTTTGTTTTTTTTTGAGGAAGAGTAGCCCTGAGCTAACATCTGCCACCAGTCCTCCTCTTTTTGCTGAGGAAGACTGGCCCTGAGCCAACATCTGTGCCCATCTTCTTCTACTTTATGTGTGGGATGCCTGCCACTGCATGGCTTGACAAGCTGGGATCTGGACGGGTGAAACCCGGGCTCCTGAAGTGGAACGTGCAAACTTAGCCGCTGCACCACTGGGCTGGCCCCCCCACTTTCCTGCTTTTAATTAAATATTGAACCTGGTGATAAAATTAGATTTTAAGGAAGGACTGAAAGGAAAATATTTACAAGAAAACATTTTTCTCTTCATTCTCATCTTGGTTTAGAAGTTTCAGCAACCACAAGCATTGATGGAAATGCGTGCTTATAAAACAAGTCTTCATTTTTCTCAACCTATGTGACTGTCTCTACGACACTGATTTTCTTTTGAGGCAAATGCAATATCCAAATGATCAGTTTATCCTATTCCCTACAAAAAAAGACAGAGGTAAAAGGTGTAGTGTAATAAAGGGTGATTTTTTTCCTAATAAATTATTTTAAACTTCCAGAAAACTCTAATTTGCTTGACACTATCAGAATGGTGACTTAATCATACTACTTAATGTCCCAGATATTTGTTATCTTTGGGTCATGTTCAGGAAAAATCAGAGAAATTATGAGCTTCAGGCTAACCAAAGCAGGGCAATTACATGAATTATCTGATATTGAAAATGTGTGTAATTTAGGCTATTATGATTACACATAAAATGATAAAAGCTACTCTACATTTTAAAAATCAGATTTACCTTTTTCCTCTTAGAGACATATACATGCGTGAAACAAAACTTAGGTAGCAATTACAAATTGTAATTAGAAACTGAAAAATTGCGGTCCTGGTTTCTTGCATTATTATTATGACTCTTTTATTTCATTAAATATTCTTATCAAAATTTCTACCTATCTACATTTTACTCTATACAACTAACGATGAGCTAGAGAAAGTTAATGGTCAAGATTTATTTCAAAATACTTAAAACATAATCTCTGACCTATAAACAACAGATTTTAGGAGTCTGGGAAGGCATGGGTGAAAAGTTATACGGGTTAACATGTTCAAAAAAAAACGACTAATTTTTCTTCATCCTTTAGGCTCCATCTGATACAACGCAAAATCTATTTAGTTATATAAATAATCATGTTATCCACTCCATTTCTCCAAAATAAATGCGCTTGAGTTGAGTGGAAAAGTGTGAAAATGCTCCATTTGCAATGGAATCCTTATTTCTATTTTGAGCTCATTAGTCTATTCAATTCAAGAAAATTAGATCAAATCAAGGAATGAAAATTTCAATAAGCATTCCCCTTCAGTTCTCACTATAATATCCAACAGTGAAAGCCATTGCTACACTCGTTAGGTTAACTGTTGGTGGATCTTTCTGTGTGGTTTATATGGTAAAGGGGAAAATGCCCTTTGTTTTGAAAGTTGTGTCACATTTGATTTGCCAAACTGCTTTCTTCCCTGGAGTGAAACTGAAGATGAGTACCATGTAAAATAAAGAGATCCCCAAAGTCTTCTGTTATTTGAAGATCAGGTTGACAACAAGATTCCTTTACCGCATCTTTGTAGTATCGTTGCAAATGTCTGTGTAAACCAGGTGGTTACTTGTGTATTCCTATGTATTTATAGGATTTATTATGGTTCAAATTCTCATTTTATGTTGTCCTTTGTAATTCAAACAGTTGAAGTATGACTTTGAGTTATGTGATTAGTTGAAACTATTAATTTTGTATGTTATAATGTGCAGCACACTCAGAAAATAGCTTTATTAAATCAGCATCCACGATCTGGACCTGCACAACTAGTTTGTCCACGCTGATAAAAATTCCTTTCCTTAAGAAATTTTTCCTGACAATATATATAATAAGTATGAATTGTAGAAAATTTTGGAAAACTTCTTAGAGAAAAAACAACCAAAAATTAGCCATGATTCCACCATACAGAATTAACTCTTGTTAGCATTTTGTAAATAGCCTTCATGTATATATTTTCAAATCTGAATTCGAATCACAAAGACAATCTACACTGTAATGGTCTATTACCTTTTGCAACCTTTTATATTTTCCATAAGCTGCTATCCATATTTGCAATTCTTCAGAGAGGTGTACCTAAGAGAAAAAAATATAGATATAATTATGTACATATAAAATTTGCTTTTGATATCTCAATTCTGATATACTGTTGTACTAAAGAATGATATTTTCTCAAATAGAAGTGAGGATGGCAAGGGCATGAGGGGTGATGGTACACCTGCTGTAAAATATATAAAGTATTAGTGGAATGGGATGGACTTCTGCAAACGTTTCTGCAACTTGTCACAAGGTGGTAGTTGGTATTTGTAAGTTCTTTCTTCCAACACCAATTTCTTGTTCTCTTTGCCCTCAGCTTGAGCCTCATTCAGTCATGGTTCTTAAGTTCAAAGATTGAACCAAATCATCATTGAAATTCTGAGTCATTAGTGATCTTACTTATTTGGGGGTGTTGTAATCTTTCATTAACTTGTAGGTCTGGACAGGGACGTTACTAAGAGGTATGACTGGAGAATCACTTGAAGTCAGAAATTCTTATTCTTGAGCCCATTTTGTAGTATCAATTCCATTTTGCCCTTATAAACAGGATCAATCAGCTGTGCTCCCCATTTATTGCTGATTGATGAGCTATAAGTGAAAATGTGGCAGGCTCAACTTGCAATTCAGAGCAACCATTGTTGTGCTCCCTGGTAGAAACATCTTCTTTGGCATCTATGACCTATAAATTAGCAGTGCCCAAGATATGGGGGAGAGGGAGCGTAATAAAGAGTTTGATGCCACATTTTGATGTTCGCTGACAGCTTTTCAGCCTCCCGTGTCCTCTTCTCCCTTCTGCCCCAAACCTGGGCCAGCTGAGAAGAAAGCCTGGTTGTTTCCTCCTCAGATGCACTGGGGGGAGGAGCAAACCTCACAAGCTCCTGCCAATGCATGGAACGCACCCGGCTCCCACTCCCCAAACACAATAAAAACACCTACCCAGTCTCTTTTCCTTGCTCTCTCAGGCCATTTTTGGACCAGTTTAGGAGACCTAAATCAATGATGAACAGGAGTAATGATGTCAGGCATCTTTATTTTGTTCCTGAACTCAAGGGGAAAAAAGAACAATGTTCGCCCTTAAGACAGCTGCTGAAATTGTTTTCTGCAGATTTTCTCTGTCAGAGTATCAGTTAGATTTGTCTGTATATCAAACCACATCACAAATGAGTAGCTTAAAGCAGCGTCATTTATTTAGGTTATGATTCTGTGGAAGATGTTCGGGCTGGGCTAGGCTGGCCAGTGCTTTGCTGGTTGGTAGATATTTCTGGTGAACTAAACCTATTATCATTGTACAGTGACCTACTTTATTTCTTGTGCTGCATTTTGCTTTGAAGTCTATTTTGTCATATATTATAGCCGAGTCAGTTTTCTTTGATTGGTGTTTATATGGTATATCTTTTTCTATCCTTTTACTCTAAATTTTCTGCATGCTTATATTTCAGATGTATCTCTTATAAGCAGGTATATATTGTTTTTTGTACATTTTTAAATTTAGACTAGACTATCAAGCATCTTCCTTCATACAGTTCATTGCCCACTTATTTATATATTGGGCTTTAATTATATGATATGACTATATTATTCCTATTTGTCCCCAATATTTTACTTCTCATTTCCCTTCTGGTTGCTTGATTATTTTTTTATTCCATTCTTCTTGTTGGTATGTTAGTTATATAGTCTCTTACTCTTCTATTGGTTGTTAACCTAGACATTTTATGCTCTCTTGAGTTATTTAATTCTATAAATACTTTCAAACACCACAATATCTAATTTTTGTAATCCGGTCAGTGTTACCTTGTATTTACCCGTGCAGTTCACGTTTTCTTTGCTTTTCACAGTTGAACATGTTAAGTCTTCTAGCTGTGTCCTTGCCGTCTCATCCTCTTTTCTATAGTTTTTATTCTTTCGTCTTTCTCTGCTTCTCTCTTGATAGTTCTTCTCATCTATTTCTTAGTTCACTAACATTTTTTTCAACAAAATCTCATTTCTTGTGATATTTATCTACTGACTCCTGAATTTTAATAATTGCACTTTCAGTGTCGAATGTTTAGTTTTTCTTTTTCAAACCTGAAATGTCAGGTTTTTTAAGTCGGTGAGTTGTTTGCTAAATGTTTGTGCTTGCCTTTTCTCTCCTCAGTAAGCGTACTTATTTTACAACCCATATCTGTTAATTCTACCGTCTGGAGTACCTGAGGACCTACTCCTGCTTAATATTTTGTGTATATTGGTCTCCAGATGTCATGCTTTCTCATGCCTCTGGTTATCTTTGATTCTGTGCTGAACTTTTTAGTTAAAATATTATTTTTTAGAAGT
This sequence comes from Equus quagga, assembly GCF_021613505.1. Classification (NCBI taxonomy): domain Eukaryota; kingdom Metazoa; phylum Chordata; class Mammalia; order Perissodactyla; family Equidae; genus Equus; species Equus quagga. The sequence goes on along the minus strand of NC_060288.1, from coordinate 29,753,274 downwards.
AATTGTCAAGGTATTGGATGATGTAATATTCTTCCAGAGAGAAGTTTTTAACCTATTTCAGATACCTGAGGACAGTAGAAATATATGATTAACCAACCCAATTTCAGGACTTGAGATTTTTTTGCGGCCACTGATTAAACTCAAGGAGATGCTATAGTCCATGTAAGAGCTTGTTTACTTCTATTTATATTTACTCTTTAAGATACAGCACTTCAAAGCCTCACCTTTAAATAGAGGTAGTTTACAGTGCCACATAGTGAGCACGCTCAGTATGCCAACTCCTGTCCTAGTTCCACAAGGATGGAGATTTCCTGCTCGTTCTCTCAGCCATTTGTCTAGTTTTAATACTGGGCAAAATAGTCCCAAACGCTTGGCTCATCTCACTGATACCCACTCTATTCCACATCTTAGCCTTGTAACTTATTATTATTGTATTATCTATTTGATTCTTCTAGGAATCTAGTTTAGCTACTGTATTCATAATTTCTTTTTTTTGAATAAAGATTTCTTTCTTTCTTTTTTTTTTTTGGTGAGGAAGATTGGCCCTGAGCTAACATCTGTTGCCAATCTTCCTCTTTTGATTTCCTCCCCAAAGCCCCAGTAGATAGCTGTATATCTTAGCTGTAAGTCCTCCCAGCTCTTCTATATGGGATACCACCACAGCATAGCTTTATGAGTTTGTGTAGGTCTGTGCACAGGATCCAAACCGGCGAACCACTGAAGCAGAGCATGTAAACTTAACCACTACGCCACAGGGCCAGCCCCAATAAAGATTTCTTTCAATTACCTGCTTCACTATTACTATAATTAGAAGTCTCTCATTCCACTGTCTTATTTATGACATTTATCTTTTTGCTGATAGAGAAAACTGTTAGAACTGTGAATCTCATGGACTTACGGCCATTTCCACAATTATTTTATTATAAAAGTTCTCATTCCAAAAAAAAAAAAAAAAGAACAAAGAAATTCCCTGATTATAGGATATGCTGAAATGAAATTTCAATGATGATGAATAAGATATTTAATAAATATATGGCAGTGATGTTGATAGAGATGCAGAAAGAGAATGCAGCTACGTATTTGGTATAAGCATCTATTTTACTGTGAACAAATTACTGTTCCTGCCATGATGGGAGAATTCCAATGTAATCAAGCTTAATTCTCCCATTGGCTATTCTTTACCTTCAGAGAATGATGCCATATCAAAGAATTAATAGTATTCTCTATTGTTGATATATTGGATATGCAACAGTAATGTTAGCCAAGTCAACCTCAGTAAAACAAAGGCTATGCAAACATTTTATTCCTGCTGCTATGGCTAGATTATTCACGTACCCGTTTAGTGAGAACCAAGTCAACTGGGAAGGGAGGCAAGCTAACCTTTATTGAATGGGCCTTTTTCTCTACCTGATCACTGAGAGCTTCATCTGTAGAAGATGCACTTTGATGATCAGAATGATTATCAGTCTGTATATCTTGTACTCATTCCTCTAATGATAATCCTTCCAAGTCCGTCACCCAAGCATTAGCCACTGTCCATATATCAATGTAGCTCCAAAACTTTAGTTATGTCTTCTTGCAGGCAAAGTAGACAAGGAGATTAATTTCTCAAATCTCTCCACTGGGAGTATTTCTTTCCCCACTGTCATTCAGGGACATCCCTTTCAGGGGCTGTGTGAGCCATCAGTGTCATTTTAGGCTATGTCAGCATACTATGTGGAACAATCATTAATAAAGCCCCAGGCTTTTTATTTTTTGTTGAACTGATCTTAGGAAATTTTACATAAAGCCGTAGGTTTGGGTTGAGGTAGAGGTGGTCATGGAAGAAGAGTAGACACTAGGGGAGTCTGGGCCATTGCTTATGAAATTTTTTGCCTTCAGAAATAGTTTGTCTAATATTTGCTGTTACACTCATACCTGGTAATGGAAGACTTAACCTTATGCCTTCATGGATCAGATCACAAGGTCACTTAGTGGCTCAAGGTCAAGCATTCTGCCTCTACCAGTGCCCACCATTAAACCAGAAGCTGTTGTCAAAAGGAGAATATTTATTGGAAAAAGACAGCATGCTTTCCCCAAATTGTACTGTTGTTGTATCAGATCTTGCCAGGGGCTCCATATACCAACCATATCTGCCACAGACCCTTGGCGGATCGTTGATCTGGTTCATAAAGCTTAAGCGGCTTAGTGTTTTGCAGTGTCCTCAACTTGCTCTTGTTGGCCCACAAAAATTGGCAGCCTTATAGTTTATTTGGTAAATGGGTCAAATTAATACACTATGCTACGTTACAAAACTTTCAGAATCCAGCGAGTTGTGTCTCTTTCTTAGAGTTAACAGTTGAACATTGCAAAACAATTATTTTTATTGTTTTTTTAATCCCTGGAGAGACGATTTCAACATACTCCAGACAACTAGAGTCATAGAACTTTCTCTTAGTTGGTTGGCCCTTGATCTTCATTTGATTTTCACTCTCTGATAAAAGCATTTCTTACCACATAGAATAAAATAGTCGTTGCTTCCTGATTAACAGATCTAATCATCAAGTGACCAATATGGCAAAACAGTGTCATGTCCAAATTGATATCAAGATGATCAAGGTAGCTTCAGACTAGACTTTGACAGAGATTGGATGACATAACCCTGAGGGAAGACTGAGAAATCATACTTGTATTCCTCCCAAATGGAAGAAACCACATCTACTTGTCTGTCTTGCTTGGTATAGATAAAAAAGTGTTTTTCAAATAAATAGCTTTATCTCAAGCATCAGAGGTTGTGCTAATTTGCATCTGCAAAGATGAAGACATCAGTGCAATTAGAGTCCGCACCTGGTTACATAATGATATTATACTGTCATTCTTTGGCATACATTTGCCTAATGCAAAACTAAAAGGAAAACTAAGTAGAGAAATCATCACTCTTTTTCAAGTCTTTGATTGTTACTTTAAATTTGAAATTCTCTGAGAAATGTGGTTTTGAATTTAGTTGGCTCTTTTTTTCCAAGTAATTTTATTGAGTTCATAATGGTTTATAACATTGCGTAATTTTCGGTGTACATTATTATTTATCAATTACGGAATACACTTCATTGTGCTCACCCTCAGTAGTCTACTTTTTAACCATCACCATACATTTGTGCCCCTTCATCCCTTTTGCCCACCCCTCAACCCCCTTCCCTCTGGTAACCACTAATCTGTTCTCTTTATTCATGTATTTGTTATCTTCCACACATGCAGTATTTGCCTTTCTCTATCTGGCTTATTTCACTTAACATCATACCCTCAAGGTCCATCCATGTTGTTGCAAATGGGACGATTTTGTCCTTTTTATGGCTGAGTAGTACTCCACTGTATACATATACTACATCTCCCTTTTCCATTCATCTGTAGAAGGGCACTTGTGTTGCTTCCACGTTTTGGCTATTGTGAATAACGCTTCAATGAGGATGGGGGTGCATAAATCTCTTTGGATCATTGGTGTCAAGTTCTTTGGATAAATACCTAGTAGTGGGATAGCTGGATCATATGGTTTTTCTGTTTTTAATTTTTTGAGAAATCTCTATACTGCTTTCCATAGTGGCTGCACAAGTTTGCATTCCCACCAGCAGTGTATGAGGGTTCACTTTTCTCCACATTCTCTCCAACATTTGTTGTTTTTGTTTTGGTAATTATAGCCATTCTGACTGGTGTAAGGTGATATCTAATTATAGTTTTGATTTGCATTTCCCTAATAATTAGTGATATTGAATATCATTTCATGTGTCTGTTGGCCATCTGTATATATTCTTTGGAAAAATTTCTGTTCATATCCTCTGCCCATTTTTTGATCTGGTTGTTTGTTTTTATTGTTGTTGAGTTGTATGAGTTCTTTATATATTTTAGCGATCAACCCCTTGTTGGATAAATGATTTGTAAATATTTTTTCCCAGTTGGTGGGTTGTCTTTCCATTTTGTTCATCGTTTCCTTTGTTTTTCAGAAGCTTTTTAGTCTGATGTAATCCCATTTGTTAAATTTTTCTTTCGTTTCTCTTGCCTGAGTAGACATGGTATTTGAAAAGACATTGCTAAGAACAATGTCAAAGAGCATTCTGCCTATATTTTCTCTAGGAGTTTTATGGTTTCAGGTCTTACATTCAAATCTTTAATCCATTTAGAGTTAAATTTTTGTATATTGCAAGATAATGGTCTGCTTTCATTCTTTTTCATGTGGCTATCCAGTTTTCCCAATACAATTTATTGAAGAGACTTTCCTTTCTCCATTGTATGTTCTTGGCTCCTTTGTCAAAGATTAACTGTCCATACGTGTATGGCTTTGTTTCTGGGCTTTCAATTCTGTTCCATTGATCTGTTTTTGTGCCAGTACCATGCGGTTTTTATTACTGTAGCTTTGTAGTATGTTTTGAAGTCAGGGATTGTGATGCCTCCAGTTTTGTTCTTTTTTCTCAGGATTGCTTTGGCTATTTGTCGTCTTTTCTTGTTCCAAAAAAATTTTTGGACTCTTTGCTCTGTTTCTGTGAAGAATTTAGTTGGAACTTTGATAGGGATTGCGTTGAATCTGTAGATTGCTTTAGGTAGTAAGGACATTTTAGCTATGTTTATTCTTCTGACCCATGAACATGGAATATCTTTCCATTTCTTTGTGTCTTCTTAAATTTCTTTCAATAATGTCTTATAGTTTTCTGTGTACAGGTCTTTCATCTCTTTGTTTAAATTTATTCCTAAATATTTTATTCTTTTTGTTGAAATTGTAAATGGGATTGTATTTTTGATTTCTCTTTCTGTTAGTTCATTGTTAGTGTATAGACACACAACTGATTTTTTTAAATTGACTTTGTATCCTGCAACTTTGCTGTAGTTGTTGATTATTTTTAATAGTTTTCTGGGTATTCTTTAGGGTTTTCTTATATATAGAATCATGTCATGTGCAAATAATGAAAGTTTCACTTCTTCCTTTCCAATTTGGACTCCTTTTATTTCTTTTTCTTGCCTAATTGCTTTGGCCAAAATCTCCAGTACTAGGTTGAACATGGGTGGTGAGAGTGGGCATACTTGTCTTGTCCCTGTTCTCAGAGGGATGGCTTTCAATTTTTCACCATTAAGTATGATGTTGGCTGTGGGTTTGTCGTGTGTGGCCTTTAATTTGCTCAGTTGCTTTCCTTCTGTACTCATTTTATTGAGATTTTTTTAAAATCATAAATGGTTGTTGGATCTTGTCAAATGCTTACTCTGCCTCTATTGAATTGATCATGTGATTCTTATTCTTCATTTTGTTAATGTGATGTATCACATTGATTTATTTGTGGATGTTGAACCATCCCTGCATCCCTGGAATAAATCTGACTTGATCATGGTGTACGATCCTTTTAATGTGTTACTGTATTCAATTTGCCAATATTTTGTTGAAGGTTTTGCATCTAAGTTCATCAGTTATATTGGCCTATAGTCTTCCTTCTTTGTGTTGTCTTTGTCTGATTTTGGTATCAGGGTAATGCTGGCCTCATAGAATAAGTTAGGAAGCATTCCGTCTTCTTAATTTTTTGGGATAGTTTGAGAAGGATAGGAATTAAATCTTCCTTGAATGTTTTATAAAATTCTTCAGAGAAGCCATCTGGTCTGGACTTTTGTTTTTTGGGAGAGTTTTGGTTACTGTTTCAATCTCTTTACTTGTGATTGGTCTATTCAGATACTCTATTTCATCTTGATTCAGTTTTGGGAGGTTCCATGAGTCTAAGAATTTATCCATTTCTTTTAGGTTATCCAACTTGTGGGCGTATATTTTTTCATAGTATTTTTGTATAATCTTTTGTATTTCTGCAGTGTCTGTTGTAATTTCTCCTCTTTCATTTCTAATTTTATTTTATTTGAGCCTTCTCTCTTTTTTTCTTGGTGAGTTTGGCTAAGGATTTGTCAATTTTGTTTACCTTCTCAGAGAACTAGCTTTTAGTTTCATAAATCCTGTCTACTGTTTTTTTAGTCTCTAATTCATTTATTTCTGCTATGATTTTTATTATTTCCCTCCTGCTGCTGACTTTTGGCTTTGTTTGGTCTTCTTTTTCTAGTTCTATTAGGTGCATTTTAAGATTACTTATTTGGGATTTTTCTTGTTTGTTGAGATGGGCCTGTATTGCTATGAATTTCCCTCTTATGACTGCTTTGCTGCATCCCATGAGAGTTGGTATGTTGTTTTATAATTTTCATTTGTATCCAGGTATTTTTTGATTTACTCTTTGATCTATTCATTGATCCAATGGTTATTCAATAACATGTTGTTTAGTCTACATGTATTTCTGACTTTCCCAGTTCTTTTCTTGTAATTGATTTCTAGCTTCATAGCATTGTGGTTGGAAAAAATGGCTGAGATGATTTCAATCTTCCTAAATTTATTGAGGCTTGCCTTGTTTCCCAACATATGGTCTATCTTTGAGAATGATCCATATCCACTTTAGAAGCATGTGTATCCTGCTGTTTTTAGATGGAAAGCTCTCTATATATCTATCAAATCCATCTGATCAAGTGTTCCCTTTAAATCTACTATTTTCTTGTTGACTTTTTGTCTGGATGATCTGTCCATTGATATAAGTGGGATGTTATGTCCCCTACTATTATTGTGTTTCTGTTAATTTCTACCTTTAGATCTGTTAATAGTTCTTTTATGTACTTTGCTGCCCATGTGTTAGGTGCATATATATTAATAAATGCTATGTCCTCTTGGTGGAATGCCCCTTTTATCATTATATACTGCCCCTCTTTGTCTCTTATTATCTTTTTTATCTTGAAGTCTGCTTTGTCTGATATAAATATGGCAACACTTGCTTTCTTTTGTTTGCCATTAGCTTGGAGTATTGTCTTTCCATCCCTTCACTCTAAGCCTATATTTGTCTTTAGTGCTGAGATATGTTTCCTGGAGGCAGAATATTGTTGGGTCTTGTTTTTTGATCCATCCAGCTACTCTGTGTTTTGATTGGAGAATTCAATCCATTTACATTTAGAGTGATTATTGATATATGAGGGCTTAATACTGGTATTTTGACTCTTGTTTTCTGGTTGTTCTCTGTTTCCATTGTTTCTCTTCCTTTGTATTTCTGACTGCCTTTTCATTTTGGTGGTTTTCTGAGGATGTTTTCTCTCTTTGGGGGAATTGTGGCTCTGCTCTGATTTTCATTTAGTGGTGACCATGAGGAATGTATAAAAGATCTCATAGATGAGATAGTCCATTTTCTCATAGCCTCTTATGTCCATTAAGCTAAGTGGGTTCCATCCCTTTCCTCTCCCCTTCTGAGGCATTGCTCTTACAATTTGAAGTGTTTATCATTACTTTTGATGCTTTCTTTTCCTTTATCTTTTAAGTTATAATTGAGTCTTTGCCTCCCTCTTCTGATAGAGAGCTTCAGTTTTCTGATTATGTCTGTCTATTTATCTCCTTGCTCAGAGCTTTGTAGATATTTCCCTTTTTGTTTCCAGTGTGAGGGCATCTTTAATTATTTCTTGTAGAGGAGGTCTAGTGGTAATGAATTCCCTCAGCTTTTGTTTATCTAGAAAAACTTTCATTTCTCCATTGTATCTGAAGGAAAGTTTCACTGGATAGAGTATTCTTGACTGAAAGTTTTTGTTTTTCAGTATTTTGAATATATCATTGCATTCTCTCCTAGGCTGTAGCGTTTCTGCTGAGAAATCCACCAAAAGCCTGATAAGGTTTCCTTTGTAGGTTATTTTCTTCTGCCTTGCTGCTCTTAATATTTTTTCTTTGTCATTGACTTTTGCCATTTTTAGTATTATATGCCCATATTATATTGCCTTGTATAATATAATATGCCCCATTTATATTATATGAGGAATGTCTTTTAGCACTGATGTGATTAGGTGTTCTATTAGCTTTGCGTATTTGTAAATCCAGACTGTCTCCCAGGTTTGGGAATTTCTCAGCTATTATTTCTTTGAACAAGCTCTCTGCTGCTTTTTCCCTCTTGTCTCCCTCTGGAATAATAATGATAATCCTTATGTTGCTTTTCCTAATTGAATCAGATTATTTCTTTAAGAATTCCTTCATTTTTAAAAAATCCTTGTTCTGTCTCCTCCCCCACCTGTACAATTTCTATGTTTTTATCCTCTAAATTACTATTTCTTTCCTCCATAACATCAACTCTATTTCTTAAGGATTCAAGACTATTTTTTATTTCATTAATTGTGTTTTTCTTATCCAGGATTTCTGCTTCAATTTTTTGTAGTTTCAATCTCTTTGTTGAAGAGATTCATTTTATTTCTGAGCTCATTAAATTGTCTTTCTGAGTTCTCTTGTAAATCATTGAGTTTCTTTATGACAGCTATTTTGAATTCTCTGTCATTTAGGTTGCAAATTTCTGTGCCTTCAGGGTTGGTTTCTGGGGAATTGTAATTTTCCTTCTGGTCTGAATTGTTGCTGTCATTTCTCATGGTGTTTGATGAACTAATCCTTTGTCGGGGCTTTTGTGGTAGTATTAGGTCACAGATTCCACCTGTTGCCACCAGCAGGAAGCAGGAGCAGATTTTCTGGCCCCATCCCATCTGCTGGAAGCTATGGGAGTCGTATGGGCGCTTGCCCCTGGCCTAGGTGCATTCAGGTCCTTGTGTGGACTGTGCCGGGTGGGTGGGGCTTCCTTGCTGGACTGAGCTAGGGCCACTCCTTGGCACCACAGGGGCATGGTGGGCTCCCCCTCCCCACTGGAAAGTGATCACTAGTGGGCTAAGGGCTGCCACTGCCCCTTCCCACAGCTGCCCTGGGACACATTCCCTCTTTTGGGGCTCAGTAACACTACAGGCAGGTCTCAGCGGCACTTTGGGAGTTTATGCAGGCCTGTAGTGTGGTTGCCCCAGCATGTAGATCTGCTACTGTCTCTTCTGGGGACCCTGTGCTTGGTGGGCAGGGCTTCCTTGCTAGGACTGCGCTAGGGCCTCTCCTTGGCACTGCAGGGGCATGGTGAGCTCCCTTCCTCTGCTGGGAAAGTGATCACAAGCTGGCCAAAGGCTGCTGCCACCTCTTCCCACAGCCACCTGGGGACATGCTCCCTCTTGTGGGGCTCAGTGGTGCTGTGGGTGCCTGCACAGGCTTGGAATGTGTTTGCCCCAGCATGCAGATGTGCTGCAGCCTATGCTTGTGGACCATTTTGCTTGGTGGGCAGGGCTTCCTTCCTAGGACTGGACTAGGGCTGCTCCTTGACACTGCAGATGCACAGTGGGCTCCCCCTCCCTGCTGGGAAAGTGAACACTAGTAGGCTAAGGGCTGCTGTGGACTCTTCCTACAGTTGCCCCAGTGTGTGTCTTTACTTGCAGGGCACTTGTTCCAGGCTAAAAAGCATTCATGTGCATGCTCAGTGCTACCAGAGGAGAGCAGGGAGTGCTCACCTATCTCTGCCACTTCCTGGGGGGCCAGTCCATCCACCTGCAGTTGTATAGCTGCATGTGTCTCTCAGGCATGCTGTTGTGTGGTGTGGGCTTCCTCTGTTGGTCAGTGAATGTCCATTTTGTTGTAGTTTAAAAGGTGGAGAGACAAAGGGAAAAGCTCACTCTGCAGTTTTGCTGATGTCACTCTCAGTTGACTCTTTTGATAGAGAGAAGAAGTTTTATTGGTTCTACCTGAACCTTTAAACCATAACCACAAGTTCAGGGGGTTATGAGGCTGATATGGGGTTTCTGCAAGTTGTGTAAGGTACAGGTTTGGGGAAGTGTTTCATGCCTCTCCTCAGTGGTAGCTGATCCTGTCATTCTCTGCTCATGACTGAGGTGGCTGTCTCTGGTCCTCTGTCCTGTCTCCAGTCTTTTAAGTCAGCAAATGATGCAAGACTGTGAGAAATAGATTTCAGTGAGTGTGAAATCCTTTTTAGGGTAGGACTCCCAGTTACACTGTAAACTGATAGGCTAACCACACTCAGCCTTTAAAATTCCAGCTGATTTCTTCTTGACCACTTGTATGACAGCCACCTCTTCCTCTCCTGCTCTGCCAGAGGTAGAACAGTCTGCTTTTCTGCCCCTTCTTCTAGGGACTTGTCACTCTTTAGTATTCAGTTGCCTTGGTTGTGATATGATGAGTTAAAGGAAAGCTAAGCTTTGCAGAGTATCTACTGTTTTCCTTAGATGGGAGGATGGCATGACTTTGCTGCTTTCTACCATGAGTAATACTTCTAATGCAGAAAATGAGAGGCTGACAAAACCATTGGAAATTTCAGAAGTGAAAAAATGTGGACCCTCAGAGAGGGTAGGGGAGCCGCTCCCAATGGTCTCAACTGTGATTATACTAAAGTAGATGATTCTCAGTAGGGCATCCAGAATCCACAGACAGGATCCCAAGTCAGCAAGTTGCTGACACCCTTGCATCTATTGCACTTGCAACTTGAGCATAATCTCTTCCACCTTCCTAAACCCACAGATTCTTGGCAGTATCAATCCGTAACCTTCCTGGCAAGAAAGACTTGTCAGTAAAGTTTTCAGGATTTACGGCTCTGCCTACAGCAGAGAGTTTAGAATGGTGGGAAATATGCTGAGTATCAACGAATGATATCAGGCATGTTTCAAGCCATTAAATTGTAATTTCCGGTATAAGCAAATGACTAAATCTCTGAATATGTATTTCTATAAGTGACCTTTTGAGTAAATGTTACATGTTTTGTAATCCCTAAATTATACTTAGAGTGTACTCTAACAGCACTGCAAAGATCACAGGATAAACTATTTTTATTCTGTTTAAAAGCACCAAATGAAAATTCCAAAGGAAATTTGTGCTAAACAATTGTTACAATTAACCTTTGCTTAATGGGAGTCATATTAGTATATAAAATTCTATAACTTATTAGCTGTGGGGGCCTAGGCATGTATTTTAACAAAATAGTTACATGGATTATAAAATGCTTTACTGTAAATATAGTAATCATTTTGGTATATTCTATGGGTAAAATATTGTAATTCTATAGCAAGTTTTCTTTTTCTTCAGTGTCAGTGCCATGGAGTCCCAAGTATCCTTGGCATCAATGTACTCTAAGTTCTTCAAAATGCAACCATGGATGAAGACTCCTCAGTAATACAAATGTATTAATTACTGATTGATGCAACAATATGGATCTCAAAAACCTTATACTGAGTGAAAGAAGCCAGACATAAAATAATAATCTACTGCAACAGAAACCGGATGGTTTCTGCCTAGGACTAAGGCTGGAGAGGGGATCGACTGGAAGGTGCATGAAAAAATTTTTGAAGTGACGGAAACATTCTATATCTTGATTTGGGTGGTGGTTACATGGGTATACAAGTTTAGCAA